>NC_137969.1:132816615-132884115 GCF_963924665.1 Micromys minutus
GTTCAACTGGCAGTCAGCATGCAGAAGAATGCAAATGGATTCCTTCTTATCTCCTTGCACAAAGCTCAAGTGCAAGTGGATCAAAGACCCCCATATAAAACCAGGTACATTGAAACTATTAGAAGAGAAAGTGGGAAAAAGCTTAGAACACATAGGCATAGGGGAACCTTTCTTGAAGAGAACACCAATGGCCTATGCTCTAAGATCAAGAATTGACCAATGGACCTCATGAAATTGCAAAGTTTCTGTAAGGCTAAGAACACTGTCAAGAAAACAAAATGTCAACCAACAGACTGGGAAAGGATCTTTACCAATCCTACATCTGATAGAGGGCTAATATCCAATATATATAAAGAACTTAAGAAATTAGACTTCAGAGAATCAAACAATTCTATTAAAAATGTGGTACAGAGCTAAACAAAGAATTCTCAACTGAGGAATACTGAATGGCTGAAAGGCACCTAAACAAATGCTCATCTAGTCATCAGGGAAATTCAAATCAATACAACCCTGAGATTCCACCTCATACCAGTCAGAATGGCTAAGATCAAAAATTCAGGTGACAGCAGGTGCTGGCAAGGATGTGGAGAAAGAGAAACATGCCTCCATTGTTGGTGGGGTTGCAGGCTGGTACACCTACTCTAGAAATCAGTCTGGCAGTTCCTCACAAAATTGGTCATAGTACTACCTAATGACCCAGCTATTCCCCTTCTGGGCATGTACCCCAATGATGCCCCAATATATAATAAAGACACCTGCTTCCCTATGTTCATTGCAGACTCATTTATAATAGCCACAATCTGGAAAGAACCCAGATGTCCTCCAACAGAGGAGTGGATACAGAAAATGTGGTACATTTACACAATGGAGTACTACTCAGCTATTAGAAACAATAACTTTATGAAATTCCTAGGCAAATGGATGGAACTAGAGAATATCATCTTGAGTGAGGTAACCCAGTCACAAAATAACAGACATGGCATCGAGTCACTGATAATTGGATACTAGCCCCAGAAACTCTAAATACTCAAGAAACAATTCACAGACCTTATGAAGCTCAAAAAGACCAAAATGTAGAAGCCTCAGTTCTTCTTAGAAGGGAAAACAAAACACTCATGGGAGGAAGTACAGGTTCAAGATGAAGAGCAGGGATTGTAGAGGGGATCTTTCAGGGTCTGCCTCACCTGGGGATCCACCTCATGTGCAGACACTGGGGCCAAGCTCTGTCACTGATGCTGGGAAGTGCTTGCTGGTAGAAACCAGATAGAGGTGCCTCCTCAGGGACTCTGCCAGAGTCATGAAGCTGAGCATGCGTGCAGCTAACCATCAGACTGGGCACAGGGACCCCTGTGAGTGTGCTGGTGGTGGTGGGGATATAATGAAGGATCTGAAGGGGGTTTCGGCCTCATGGGAAGAACAACATTGTTGAACAACCAAATCCTCTACAGCTCCCATGGACTAGACCACCAGCCATTGAGAACATATGGAGAGACCCGTGGCTCCAGTTGAATATGTAGCTGATAATAGCACAGTGCCTGGCATCAACATGAGAAGTGATTGGTCCAGTGAGAGCATATTTTCCCAACGTAGGGGAATGCCAAGGTAATGGGTCAGAGAGAGTGATTAGGAGCAATCTGATTTTAGGCTAGAAAAAAGAAGTAGGCTTCAGGCAATAATATGACTTTGGCCTGGATAGAGAAGTAGGCACAGCTATTAGTTAAGCCTTTAGAAACAGTTATCCTGGGGCTTGCTTATTGTTTTGATTGTTCCTTGACTATTTGTGTTTATTATCTTGCTTGTTCCCTTAACCTAGAACTGAATTTATTACTTGCATGTAATTAAAATGATATAAAGGCAGACTAGGAAAAAATAAACTTGCTTTAAATCTAGAACAGGATGGGGTCATGCTACAGTATTGTGTAATTGTCTTTTTTCTTTTTAATCATTACTCCTGCACTGAAGAACCTGTTGATTGACTGAGCTGGATTGGTCAAATAAACATTCTGAGTAGTCTCCAGTAAAAAAATTAGGTAACATATTAATGAAAAGGTTATTTGTCTTCCAACAGGATCACAATACCTACATTAAAAAACACTGTTCCTAGGATCTCATTTTCAAAGTCATAGATAAATCCAGAGCAATGGGTGGAATACAGAATTTTATTCTAAAGTAAAAGGGATAATGTTTACAGAGTAAGCTGTGGCTTCTGTGGGAAATTTTTCTTCTTATTTCTTATGCTATGTGCCAGTCTCCACATCAACATTTCTTAGGCTTCATTGCAATTATTGTTCATGTTGTTTTCCTCTAGATCTGGAAATCCCTAAGACATTTTATTATCCTAGCATAGTGTCAAGTTATTGCTCAAAAAAGTTTGTGGAACAGATGGGCAGATGGATGGATGAGTGAATGGTTAAGTCCTCAAGCACCATCTCTCTGTTAATTACATCTATTAAAACCCTAGTGTTTTACTTAATATGTTGAAATTTCTTTCTGCTTCTGAGTGGTAAGTGAAAGAAAAAGCTACTTAAGATGACAAACATCTTCAAACACTGCTACATACTATGAATTACTTTAAAAAGTCTTGGTAATGAAATAAAAAAAAGCAATTAAGGAAAGCAAATTGACATAAAGGTTTGAATCACTAAAAAATAATGGGAGAATTATTTTATGTGTGCAGATGTTTAATGCATAAACGCCAGTGCCAATAGCTTGCCTCCATTCTGTTCCTGCAGTCTTTGCAATATTGAAAAGTACAAGATGCTGAGGAGCCACAGATAGATACATGGACTACTGATGTGCTGTTTCAGAAGGATGTTCTCAGATTAGCCAAGCGTGAGACATTGATGATGATTAGCTCTATTCTCTTCTCATTCAAAAGAATTAACTCATGCTTGGGAATCATCAATTCAAAATCTATTTGCCTTAGTTCTTTTTGAAAGAAAATGCTAAATGTTTATACTAAACATGTGTTAAACCATGAGATACATTTGGCTAAATGGGTTACTTAGTAGGGTTATCTTCTTGTTTAATTTTTTATTTATTAAATATTTACATACCTATGTAAATTGTATTTGTAAATGTACAGATAGTCTCCCCTCTAACCCCATACTCCTACTTTTCCTGTTTTTGTCCCATGATGTTTGGATCACTTGTTTTGATTTTTATAGTTCTGATTTTTCTTCCTTTTACCCAAGACATAATGAGATCAAAATATTGTCTGTTGGGGCAGGGAAAGTGGATAACATTTCAAATGTAAATACAGAGTGTATCTAATAAAAAAGTTTCAAATGTTCAAAATGTTTTGTAATAAAAATACTAATACATATGCTTTCATATTATTTATGTTCTAATGTTAGCACTTGGATGGGTTTTGGATGAGATAGGCATGAGGCTGCTAAGGACAGCTGTAGAACATCTTAGTAGTTGTGTCTGTGTTATAGTTGTTAGGGTAGTTGTGTGGTTAAGCTTCCTTCAGGTGAACTAAGATTATTCCTTCTTGAATGAAGGCACTTTCTCACCTGCCTTACATGCACAACGGAAGTGTCTATAGCCTCAAATCCTCCCAACTTTAATGTGATGTCATTAATTCAGTAGTTTAAAAATTACCCATGCAGTAGCTTGGTGAAAGATCAAGGGAGGAAATATTTCAACAGGATGATCTGGTCCATCATATCTATAAATGGAAAACTGAGTCCCTTTCTCTACACCCATGTTATCCATTTCATAAGTACTCATAAAACATCTTTGAATTTTGTAGCACAGAGTCCACTGAGCTTCTCACAGATTTGGACACAGACCATTAAATCTGTTCTTAGTATGTTTTTGTTTGCTTTGTTATACAAACTCCCACTTAAACTCTTTGTGTCTCCGAATTTTTTCATTTGAGAAGACAAGGATGAGAAGGCCATAGAAATTCATTGAAAACAGCATTTACAGCCCAGTTTCTGTTCTGTTAAACTCATTTCTCCCCACATTTAGGGAACTAATTGTTCTGTGTTAAAATATGTTTAAAAATCCAGTTTTTTGACCCTTTAGCGGTAACCTGTAATATTAAAGAAGACAAAATATCAAAATAGTCATAAAACACAGCGCATAACATTTTAGACACTCAAAGCTATTCATTGAAAATTAAATATAAAAACAAAAATAAACAAGGTCAAAGGAGCAGAAAATGGCTCAGGGACAGTTGCTTGCTGGCAAAGTTAATCACAGAGATTGATCTCTGGAGTCTACAGAAGAAGATGTTCTTTAACTTCTAGGGCCATGCTATAAATGTTTACCCTGTTTTTACACACACACACACACACACACACACACACAGAGAGAGAGAGAGAGAGAGAGAGAGAGAGAGAGAGAGAGAGAGAGAGAGAGGTGCATATGCAAAAAGTAAATATGTGGAAAAAGACAAAAAAAATAAGATAAGGAAGTAAACAAGCATACTCATGAGCCAAAATTTTGTTATGGGAATCTTGGAGAAATTTCAGTAAAGTAATATTAAAGTATGTTTCTAAGAAAGAAGTTAATACCCTGGGATACTCATATCCTGTTCAACAAATGAGTGCTCTGCTGAATTATAGAAAAGTAGCAACAATAACAAAAGCATTGAACAGGATCCATTCTCTCAAAACATGGAGAACCCAGCTGTGATCTTTCAGGAGGAACCAAGAAGAGGTGTGTGAGCCTATCTGGCATATGGAATTTCTCACTTAAGTCTTGGTTCTCTATAGTTAAAATTTCAGACTGAAGACAATGCCAGGGAAAAAGCACATAAACCTGGCACAAGGTTTTGATATGTAAAAATTCTAGATCTCTGAATTTTTTCCTATCATTGAAAAGGAATCAGTATTCCCCCCTCTTACTTTTTTTGGAAGGGTATTTATTCATTCTTACATTTATTTTTAATTGAGAAATTTTCATACAATATATTGAGATCACAAATTTCTCTCTGCCGGGTGCTCCCCAAGCCTGGAGAGGGCAGTGTCAGGGTCACAGAATAGGATCCTGGTGTGGCTTTAATATCTGAAGGTCTCTGGATGTTCTAGCTCAATAACTATATTGAAATGCTGATGATAACGTCTAAAAGGTCCTAAAACTGTTTTAATCTTTCTAAAGGTAAAAAGATGCTGACTTACGTGATTGACACCTGTAGACTTTCAGTGGGAGATGAAGTAATTTGGCCTTTGTTCTATCTCAACTGTAGGGCTCTACCTTTTGGGCTGCAAGAAGAAGGGACACTCTGAAAAGTGATTATAGAACATTATTTATTATTAGTTGTAAAAAGATTCCTATGAAAGCTATCCAAGAAAAGGCAAAAAGCCAAAAGATCCTAAGCAGGGCAAGGGGGGAGTTCTCTTCTCCTCATCTCTTTGTCCTCAGTACTTAAACATGATCACATGTTAAAAAGTTCCACACAAGTTTACACATACAATCAAATCATAAATTAAAGTAGAAGTTTACAACAGAGAATGTTTACATGCTTATCAATTAGGAGTAATTATCTGGCTAAACATTCATCACCTGTCACTGCTCTACAGGTTCACTGAAAGTTAAAAAATTATAACTAAGTTATTAGTGAAGTTTAGTATAGACAAACCCAGATAATATTTTATTTTTTACTATCACTTATAATAAATCATTAATTCCCTTCTCATGACCTTGGCTAATGGTTTTACAACCTTTTTGGTTGTCCTCTGAGTAGGAGAAAGTCTGGTTATCCTCTAAGTGCAATTAACTGGTAACACATGGAAGTCTGACAGATGTCTCATTGCAGTCTTGAATATCAGAAAAGGTTCTAATAGCAGTCCCACTATAAAAAACCTTAATAATCACTGATATGATTTAAGGAATTCTTATAGGATTATCATTAAGAATTAAGAAGTCATCTATTTATCTATGTAGCATTACTACAATACAGTAGATCTGCAAAGATCTGTTCAAAAGGGGTGGGCTAATACCTTGTCATTGTATTTGTGTTTACTAATAACAGGAAAAGCACATTAATAGCAGAAATCTTTTCTAAAATGATTTTTCCTGGGCCTTGTCTATGAAAGCAAAACTGTCACAGATTATAATCTGAGGCAGATCATCGCAGGAGGATCATTTAGTAGTTATTAACTTGTCCTGTGATGGCTCTTGACATTCCTCCCCTGACTTGATCTTTCCCATTTGCCTAACCATCAAATTCCATGTTCAGACTTTTTCTTTTTCTTTCTAAAAAGCAAATCAAATCAAACAATAAGGACAAAGGAACAAATACTCTTCCACATATAACAACAGCAACAACAGCATAAAGAAACAAGCAGAATACCACTAAGACATAATAATGCCAAAAGAAAGCAATATGAGACAAATGTCTACAAAAAATACCTTCAAGTTTGTGTTGGCCAACTCCTTCTGAGCAGGGGTCAATATACCTAGTGAGACCCCAGTGGTAAAAACTAATTTTTTCTTTGCCAGTGGATACTAATTTCAGAGAGCTTCTTGGTTATGAGACAGAACCCAGTTTTTTCCTTCTCTACACTGGGACCTCATGTTGCTTCAGCCTGTGAAAATCCTCTGCATGCCACAGTCCTTGTAAGTTCAAATGTGCATCAGTAATTTTTTTTTTTTTTTTTTTTTTGATTAGTAGACACCACTTTCTTTAAGTCAACCATCCCCTCTTGCTCTTAAGATCTTGCTACCTCGACCTGGTGGCGACTTCAGTGCCCAGAACAGGGCGCGGCCCATCTGCCACAGGGATCAGCAGCACCTAAAGCTATAAAGACTGGTGAGTAGGAGACCTGGGCAGCCAGAGAGCAGAGAGATCTCTGCGGAGTGAGCACTGTAAGCGCACCCCCAGCCCTGCCTGATCCAGGGAACAGGAACAGAAATTTGGAACTACTGTTTCCACCTGGCGGCGACTTCAGGGCTCAGAAAAGGGTGCGGCGCATCTGCCACCTAGACCAGTGAAGACCCAGGGACACAGACCAGATACAAGGGAAAGGCGAGAACATATCACTGACACCAAAATGGCAAGAGGAAAGTGAAAGAGTATATCCCAAGGAAACCAAGACAACCTAGCAACTCCAGAACCCAGCTCTCCCACAACAGCAAACATAGGAATGCCAAACACTCCAGAAAAAGACGATGCAGACCTGAAATCATACCTCAAGATGCTGATAGAGATACTTAAACAAGAACGGGAGGAAAAGCAAAAAGATTCAGAAGCTTTTAAAGAAAAAGCAAGAAAAACACTCAAAGAACTCAAAGAACTAGTGGAAAACACAACCAAAGAGACGAAGGAATGGAAGAGAGAATTTAAAACGGAAATTGACACAATAAAGAAATCACTAAAGGAGATAACCCTAGAGGTAGAACACCTAAAAAGGAAATCAGGAGTCACAGAAGCAAGCATTTCCAATAGATTACAAGAGATGGAAGAGAGAATCTCGGGGGCAGAAGATAACATTGTAAACATAGACAAAAAAGCCAGAGAAGATGCAAAAACCAAAAAGCTCCTAACCCAAAATGTCCAGGAAATCCAGGACACAATGAGAAGACCAAATCTAAGGAAAATAGGAATAGAAGAGGGAGAAGAGTATCAACTAAGAGGCACAGTAAATATCTTCAACAAAATCATAGAAGAAAACTTCCCTACCCTCAAGAATGAGATGACCATGAGCATAAAAGAAGCCTTCAGAACTCCAAATAGGTTGGACCAGAAAAGAAATACCTCCCGACACATAATAGTCAAAACACCAAATGCCCAAAGCAAAGAAAGAATACTAAAAGCAGTAAGGGAAAAAGGTCAGGTAACATATAAAGGCAGGCCAATCAGAATCACACCCGATTATTCAACAGAGACTATGAAAGCTAGAAGAGCCTGGACAGATATCATGCACACCCTAAGAGAGCACAAGTGTCAGCCCAAGCTGCTATACTCAGCAAAACTATCAATCACCATAGATGGAGAGATGAAGATATTTCAAGACAAATCAAAATTTACACAATATCTTACCACAAACCCAGCACTACAACGAATTATAGGTGAAAAACCCAATACAATGAGGGAAAATACATCCTAGTAAAAACAAGAAAACTCCTAAACAAGAAAACTAAAAGAAGAAAAAGACACAGACACAACTCAACCCACAAAAGCAATAATGGCAGGAAACAGAAACAACTATTCCTTGATATCTATTAACACAAATGGTCTCAACTCCCCAATAAAGAGACATAAGCTATCAGACTGGATACATAAACAAAATCCAGCCTTTTGTTGCATACAGGAAACTCATATCAGAGACAAAGACAGACACTATCTCAGAGTAAAAGGGTGGGAAAAAAACTTCCAAGCAAACAGCCCCAAGAAGCAAGCTGGAGTGGCTATTCTAATATCGAATAAAGTAAATTTCCAACCAAAAGTTATCAAAAAAGATAAAGAAGGACACTTTGTACTCATTACCGGGGAAATCCATCAGGAGGAACTCTCAATCCTTAACATATATGCTCCAATAAAAAAGGACTCACATTCATAAAAGAAACCCTACTAAAGCTCAAAAAATACATTTCACCCCATACAATAATAGTGGGAGACTTTAAAACCCCACTCTCACAAATGGACAGATCTTGGAAGCAGAAACTGAACAAGGACACTGCAAAGCTAGCAGAGTCTTTGAACCAACTAGAATTAATAGATATATACAGAACATATTATCCTAAAGTAAAAGAATACACCTTCTTCTCAGCACCCCATGGCACCTTCTCGAAAATTGACCACATAATTGGACACAGAATGAGCCTCAATTGTTATAAGAAGATTGAAATACTCCCATGCATCCTCTCAGATCACCATGGTCTATGGCTGGTCTTTAACAACAACAAAGACAACAAAAAGCCCACATACACATGGAAACTAAACAATGCTCTGTTAAACGATAGCAGGGTCAAAGAAGAAATAAAGAAAGAAATTAAGGATTTTCTAGAATTCAACGAAAGGGAAAACACAACATAACCAAACCTATGGGATGCAATGAAAGCAGTACTGAGAGGAAAACTCATAGCCCTAAGTGCTTCCAAAAAGAAACTGGAGAGAGCTCACATCAGCAACCTGACAGCACAGCTAAAAGCCCTAGAACAAAAGGAAGCAGATATACCGAAGAAGAGTAGACAGCAAGAAATAATCAAAATTAGGGCAGAAATCGACCAAATAAAAACAAAAAGAACCATTGAAAAAAATCAACAAAACCAAGAGTTGGTTCTTTGAGAAAATCAACAAGATTGATAAACACCTAGCCAGACTAACTAGAGGGCAAAGAGAGAGTATCCAAATTAACAAAATCAGAAAGGAAAGTGGAGACATAACAATTGAAAATGAGGAAATTCAAGAAATCATCAGATCCTACTACAAAAACTTATACTCCACAAAATTGGAAAATCTGGAGGAAATGGACGAATTCCTAGACAGATACAAGATCCCAAAGTTAAACCAGGACCAAATAAACCATCTAAATAAACCTTTAACACCTAAAGAAATAGAAGAAGTCATCAAAAGCCTCCCAACCAAAAAAAGCCCAGGTCCAGACGGGTTCAGTGCAGAATATTATCAGACATTTATTGTGGACATAACACCAATTCTCTCCAAACTATTCCAGAAGATAGAATCAGATGGAATACTACCTAACTCTTTTTGAAGCTACAATAACCCTTTTACCTAAACCATATAAAGACCCTACAAGGAAAGAGAACTTCAAACCCATCTCACTTATGAACATTGATGCAAAAATCCTCAACAAAATACTTCCAAACCGAATCCAAGAACACATCAAAACGATCATTCATCATGACCAAGTAGGCTTCATCTCTGGGATGCAGGGATGGTTTAATATAAGGAAATCCATCAATGTAATCAACCATTTAAACAAATTCAAAGAACAAAACCACATGGTCATCTCACTAGATGCTGAGAAAGCATTTGAACAAATTCAACACCCCTTCATGTTAAAAGTCCTGGAAAGAACAGGAATCCAAGGTCCATACCTAAACATAATAAAAGCAATATACAGCAAACCAACAGCCAACATCAAACTTAATGGTGGAAAACTTGAAGCAATCCCACTAAAATCAGGGACTTGACAAGGCTGCCCACTTTTCCCCTACCTATTCAACATAGTACTGGAAGTCCTGGCTGGAGCAATTAGACAGCAAAAAGAGATCAAGGGGATACAAATCGGAAAGGAAGAGATAAAAACTTCACTCTTTGCCCATGACATGATAGTGTACTTAAATGACCCCAAAAATTCCACCAGAGAACTCCAACAGCTGATAAACAAGTTCAGCAAAGTGGCTGGATACAAAATTAACTCAAACAAATCAGTAGCCTTCCTATACTCAGAGGACAAACATGTTTAGAAAGAAATTAGGGAAAAGGTTCCCTTCACAATTGTCACAAAAGCTATGAAATACCTAGGTGTGACTCCAACTAAGCAAGTGAAGGACCTATATGACAAGAACTTCAAACCTCTAAAGAAGGAAATTGAGGAGGATCTCAGAAAATGGAAAGATCTCCCATGCTCATGGATTGGAAAAATAAACATCTTAAAAATGGCCATGCTACCAAAAGCAATCTACAGATTCAATGCAATCCCCATCAAAATTCCATCACAATTCTTCATGGAATTGGAAAGATCAATGTGCAATTTCATATGGAACAACAAATGACCCAGAATAGCGAAATCCATCCTCAACAACAAGAAAACATCTGCGGGAATCACTATCCCTGACTTCAAGCTATATTACAAGGCAATTCTGCTGAAAACTGCATGGTATTGGTACAGAAATAGGCATGTGGATCAATGGAATAGAATAGAAGATCCAGAAATGAGCCTTCATGTATATGGTCACCTGATTTTTGACAAAGGAGCCATAAACATTCAATGGAAAAAAGACAGTCTATTCAACAGGAGAAAATTTCCTGAACAAAACACCAATGGCTCAAGCTCTAAGGTAAAAGATTAACAAATGGGACTTAATGAGATTGCAAAGTTTCTGTAAGGCGAAGAACATTGTCAAGAAAACAAAAACAAAACAAAAAAAAAAAAAAAAAAAAAAAAAACTGTCAACTGAATGGGAAAAGATTTTTACCAACTCCACATCAGATAGAGGCCTAATATCTAAGGTATACAAAGAACTCAAAAAGCTAGAGACCAGAGAATCAAATAACCCTATTAAAAATGGGGTACAGAACTAAACAAAACGTTCTCAGTTGAGGAATATCAGATGGCTGAGAAATATCTGAGGAAGTGCTGGACATCCTTAGCCATCAGGGAAATGCAAATCAAAACAACCCTGGGATTCCACCTCACACCAGTCAGATTGGCCAAGTTCCATAACTCAGATAAAAACAGATGCTGGCGAGGTTTCGGGGACAGAGGAAAACTTCTCCACTGTTGGTGGGGTTCTAAAGTAATACAAGCATTCTGGAAATCAGTCTGGCGATACCTCAGAAAATTAAACATAATACTACCTGAAGACCCAGCTATTCCAGTTCTGGGCATATACCCCAGAGACACCTTAGTACACAACAAAGATATATGCACCACAATGTTCATAGCAGCTCTATTTATAATAGCCAGAAGCTGGAAAGAATCCAGATGCCCTTCAGAAGATGAATGGATACAAAAATTGTGGTACATTTACACAATGGAATACTACTCAGCCACCAGAAACAATGACTTGACCAAATTTTTAAGAAAATGGCTGCATCTAGAGAATATCATTCTGAGTGAGATAACCCAGTCACAAAAGAACAGACATAATATGCAGTCACTGATAGTGGGATGCTAACCCCAGAGGCTCGCACTGCCCCAGAAACAACTCACAGACTGTAGGAAGTCCAAGAAATAAAGAAAACAAAACAAAACAAAAAAATCTTTACACAACAACAAACCTTTGACTATTTTTATGTTACATTTTGTCTTTCATGTACTTTGTGCTCATTGTAACTATTAAGTTTTCAAGGCATACTATCTAACCTTGAAAAAGATCAAGTAGTGACTATTCATATAGATTTATGTAAAAATTATCTTAAAATCTGAAAAAAATGTACTGACAAAATGTATTGTATAATTTTATGCAAAAAAATGCTTGAAATCTGTACATTTACCTTTGTTTTGTAAAATAAAGGTGTTAAAAAAAAAAAAAAAAAAAAAAAAAAAAAAAAAAAAAAAAAACATCTTGCTACCTCTTTTTCCTCAGAGATCCCTGAACCCTAAGGTAGCAGTTTGGTGAAGGTCTCAGGTTTAAGGATGAGTGCTCCAAAGTTTTTTATTCTCTATACATTGTTTGCTTGTAGTTTTCTATGTTTATTAACATCTATTGGAGAAGCTTCTCTAGTAAAGTTGGAACAAGGCCTTGATCTATATGATCTCTCTATAAATATGATTGTTGAATAATTAAGCTGTAGATACCTAATTATATTTTACAAGACTTCTTAAGAAACCACTCTACACCATTAAGCAGTAGGCAAGGCACCTGAGATTTCTAGGTTTAAAGTCACAGACTTTTGCTTAAAACAATCGCCACAAAAACACTCTAATTTGCCAATTAAAGGGCAGTTTTTTTTCACATATTGACTCAATATGGCTTTTATCTTATAAAGGTTATTATGAAAATTGTTTAAATATGTACAGGATAAATTTCAAAATTAAGAGCAAAATATGCTTTAGTTATTTACAGGTAGCTGGAGATAAAATATTGCGTATTTGGGAAATCATAAGCATACCCTTTAAGACTAAGATAAATGCTGAAGAAGGTGACATTCTGTTCTTTGCCTTTTGGAGTTTCTCTCCACATGTTTTTTGTTCCCTTTATTCTGATGTTATTCTCCACCCAAGCTCCTCAGCGTCCCTGCTCCCTTCCCAATGTATCCTTTCTCAAGCAGTATGTAATTTTAGTTAGTTTGGGTCAACAAGCAGATGGTCAAAGGCTACAAACTGTCTCTTCTCTGCTGAGTGACTTTGCCAAATTCCTTTCTCAAGGTTCCAAGACTGTATTTCCTCTCTGACAACTTGAATAAGAACAGCACTTGCTTTAATTGTAAACACACAAGGCATGGCCCAAACAGCCAGAAAACCTAAGCACTACTAACCAAACCCTAGTCATTTTGTTCTATTGCTTGAGTCACAGCTTGCTCTGATCATTTGCATCTAGCTTTCAACAAAGATAGTAGGTATTCAAAGACAACTGTGTCTTAGAAAAACTTTGCAGTTGGTAACTCTCCAGTCCTCTTTGAAGATCAAGTGCTGAGGTTCGGGTTAATTCATTTATTATTTAGTTCATTACTATTTCTATTTGTCCCACACATAGGCTTTTATTTCTTTGCTCACTAGTCTTTCTCTATTTCTACTTTCCACACCTCAGTACAACCAGTTTGATGTTTCCAGTGCCCGTTCTTCTCTCCCTGTAGCCTCTGCATTATTACTCTGTGTACATGTTCCTTTATGTGAATGGGATCCTGTGCATTGAATCTCATTCTTCTGTAGCCTTCTTCACAGACACATTGTCATGAGTTTCAGCAATGGCTCTTCTTTAACTGCTCCACAGTATTTGCAGGTGGGCATCCATCCAAAGCTATGCAAAGTTCTTACCAAAGACCACATAAAGGCTAAAGATTGTGAACTTTACATCCTTTTGACTCGCAAAAGGGAGTCCAAACTTCTAGGCTCAAGCTCCATATTTATTTTTAAAAGATCAGTTTGTGCAGAATGAACAAATCATGTAGAGTTTACAATCCATTCACAGTGCATTCATGTCTGTTTAGTATGAAAATGATACCTTAGAACATGGTTAAATTATTTAAATTCTGTTTTTACTAAATTAATAAAATTAACATGTTAGGAGATGCTCTATTAGTTTGCCTGGAACTTTCTGTGACCCCTGCACACTGTATGTCCCTATGCTTGAGAAGCATGGTCTTAATGTAAAATAAGCAACCTCTAAAAGTGAGATTGCAGGCAGAATTTTTTTTTGTTTTTGAGAGAGAGTAATGCTTAAGCCCTAATGGTAGGCTAGATAAATGTAGTTTTCCATGGTACTCAGAGCTGATAATTTCCCATACTAAACCACAGGCATCTGGCCCACCAAGCAACAATAAGAAAGGATATTATAATGTGTTTTTTAAAGAAACTTGCTTTGAAATAAGTCAAGAGAAGATTTTCTGTGTCTGCAGAGTAGTACCTCAAAGTGGCTTGTAGCAGAGGTCCACACGTCTCTACACTCCAGTGACAATTCCCATAGCTCCTCAAAATAAACACATGATTAAGTAATAACTTCATAATGCCCCCTTGTAACCAGGTGGCATTTCACACCTTAAGTATTTCTGTGAAGTGATCCTAGAGATGGCACACTGTATCCCTGTGTCCTTGTTCTTCATTGTTACACATTCATCCATTTACGGACACATTGTTTATCTTACCCATTTCTACCACCTGGGTGAATGCTGTTTTCAGTCTCCTTTCCTTTTACTGTTCATTCTTTGTGCCTCTGGATGAAATTTATCTGTTCTATTTTGTCCTGCAAGTTTCATGTAGTTTTCTGTTTCTCTGGACTCACTTGTCACTTAAGATCTCCTTTATTTATCCCTCAATTACCCTTGTGTGCTCATCTTGATTGTAAGCTCCAGTGGGAAAGAATTATATCCTACGTATTTTGAGAGTCTGTCTTGCCGCCTAGCAAGACGGACACAGGAGATTTCTCATTTCTTACTGTCTGTCTGATTTTCTTTTTCTTTTCTTTTCTGTCTGGTTTTCTATATGTAGTGATGTGAGGTTGGTTTTAATTATATATACATTAGTTTTATCACCTAAAGTATGGTTTGGAAAAGCAGCTGCACGGAGAGCTTGTGAGAAAACAGAACCTTAGGCTGAGGAAGCAGTAGAGTGTTAGAGGGTTTGCCTCGCATGTCCAAGGCTGTAAGTTCAACACTCAGCACTTGAAATGATGCTTAGTATCTGAGGGCTCGGGCTTGACCCTGTACTCAGTGAAGGCAGAGCTTGTGTCTGATGCAGCTTTCTAGGTGACCAAAAACACACGTCACAGGTGTCATACCTCGGGTCTTTCAAGGCAAATTTCATTGACAGGCTATTCAAAGCCTAAATAATTTGGCACAAAAGACAGAATAAAGCATACATGTCATTTTCCAACTTGATTTTTTTTAAACCACAACTATTTAGATACCTTCCAGTCTGCAAAGTGGAAACTATTTACTCCCTGACATTACAGAACACATCTGGCTTCTGATCTATATTCATAATGGTTTTTAAGTGGAGAAACTATTCTCATTTTTTTTTATTGAAAATAGTCTTCTCTCATACAGTACATCCTGACCACAGCGAACACGCCTGCTGCTCCTCCTAGAGACCCTCTCCTCTCCTCAAATCCATTTCCTTTTTTTTTCCTTTTCAGAAAAGAGAGAAGACCCCTAAGAGAAACAGTCAAATAGGGCAAAACGAGATATAACAAGAAAAAACTCTTATACTCAGGATGGAGAAGGCAAGTCAATAGGAGAAAAAGAGTCTCAAAGAGCAGGGAAAAAGTCAGATATACGCCCACTACCACTGTTATGAGTCCCACAAATCACCAAGCTAACAGCCATAACTTACAACCAGAGGACCTGGTGGAGACCCATGCAGGCCCTGTGCCTGCTGTTTCTCTGAGCCCATGTGAGCCCTGCTTAGTTGCTTCAGTGGGCCATATTTTTCTGGTGTTCTCCATCCCTTCAGCTCTCACGGTTCATAGCTAAACCAGTGAGAAAACAACTGTGAATGCCATTCATTTGCTGATTTTAATGTTTTGTGTCCATATACCACAGAGTGAGGTATATAGTTGCATTCCATGGTGACATATGAAAATTTTATTTTGAAATTGTTGCATGATAATTACTTTGTAGAATCAAGGGCTTCCTTTCTTAAGTAGTCATAGGAAACCAGAGAGATAAAAAGTGCTTGAAGGTATCCAGTATGTCATTGTCATTTTGAACTCAATAAGCTATTACAGTTTTGTCAGGTCCAATCTCTAAGGGGGTGAATGAAAATATATATCTCAGACAATCTGACCCCTATCTACATCATGCATTGTGGTTACCCTGACATCTGAAGAAGAGCAATTCTACTCTGTCAAGTTGGAGACTCCAATTTGCTGGCAAAGGTCACACATACCTTCACCTTTAGCTACTGGATAGCAGATTGAAATTAAAGTGACTATGGAGAAAGTGTCATAGTCCCTTTGTCAAATTAGTCCAATACTCATTAAATTGTACTGCTAATTCAGCATCTTCAAAGGGCTCCCTAGCACAATGAGAAATGCCACCTATGACTTGAAGGGACTTTATAGCTATGAGACTTTGGTGGTTTGAGTTGACTTTTTTTTTCTCCTGACGATCCTGTGTTTTTGAGAGTTTGCACATTTTTTGGCTACTTGCAGGATGACTTTGATTTTAGGAACAAAGACTTATAGTTACAGAGTTGACTGAATGAACACAACAGAAGAAATCCCAAGTTTCTTGACATACCTGGGTTCCTATAGCCTTCACGTTCAAGACTTGAAAGAGAACAAAGCAATGCTTTGAGACCAATGTGATAAAAGTCATGGTAGATTATAAAAGGCTTTACACCCTCAGCTTTATCAAAGCTCCATCAGAGTCATATAATTGCTGAGAGTTAGGCTCTTCTTGGATTCACTTAGAATATGATTTAGAGGATAGCTTAGTGACCAACAGTCAGCAAAGCACGTTATTGCTGTTTTTGTCACTAAAAATGACTCTCAAGCTATTCCATTTTTTATCACTCAAATTTACACTCCATGCCCACATAGAGACACACAGAGACATACATAAATACAGACAAAGACACCTAGACAAATACACAGAAACAGACACACAGAAACACAGATGCATATACACAAATACACATAAAACACACAGAGAGACACACATATACACACAGATACACCCACAATCACACACACAGACACATGCACACACAGACACACAGAGACATATGGATATGGATAAATATAGACGTACACAGACACATAGACACACAAAGATACAGAAACATATACACATAAACATGCATGCATATACAAATACACATAGTAAACATAGGTATACACATACACACAAATGCACACTCATGCATTTAGTAGGCTCTAACAACATGATTTCATGGAAACTAAATGTTTATGGTAATAAGCAACACTTCTAACAGCAGCAAGCTGCTAGATGAAAGAAGGCTCAGTCTGCGATGACTCAGGACCAAAACCTGAAAATAGAACCCTCGGTGACTCTCCTTTCTTTTAGCTCTTCAGAATAATTAGAGTACGTAAGAGAGGGAGAATTAATAAAGCATATAATAGACAACTTGAAGATCACTGAAATAGGTTAATATGTTGACCCCATACTTCCCTCACATTCGATGCAGATGGGATCATAGAAATGATAGTAACTACCCAAATGTCATATTAAAATTTAAATGTATTTTATTAAAAAAAGCCTTCAAATAAAAATACCACATATCAAAATTTACCAGGCCCAAGGCCTATATAACTTGGCAAATGTATATGCATTTATTATAGGAGCAGAAGCTGTGAGTCCTCACATTGCATCTAACAGTTTCAGTGTTAAATATATTTTAGATCAAATATATTTTAGACACATATCCATCATCTAAACCAAAATATCCATGTTGGAATTAGAAATAGGAAACCATTAGCTCTATGTCTTTTTCATAACTCACATGCATTACCTGCATCCAGTTCTTTATCACCCCCATATAGTTAGCCTTCTTTCCTTTTTTGTACATTATACAGCATTCAAGTGTACATTTGTTTATACATAGACATGCACACACACACACACACACACACACACACACATATATATTGATTAGATTCTGCATATGAGCCAGAGCATGAACTATATTTTCTTTCTGAGATTATTCAACCTTTATTAGTATTATACATTTTATATTTGTTCATTTTCCTGAAAAATTAACTTTTTCATTAAAGGTGAAGTTTATTCCATTTTCTATATGTATCTAATTTTCATTGTCCATTCATTTGTTGATAGACAATTAAGCTGTTAAAATTCTTTATCACAGTGAATAACTCATATTTCTAGAGTTGAAAATGCAGTGTTCTGAGTATATGCCCAGGATTAAACTATCTAGATCATATTGTAATTATATTTTTCATCTTTTGAGAGAGTGAAACTGATTTCCACCTTAACTCTATTAATTTACATTCCCACCAACAATGAGTAATGTTTCCTTTCTCTCCACATCTCTTCAAACATTTGTTGTCAGATTTCCTGATGATTTCCATTCTGACTAGGATTAGGTGGAATTTCAAAGTAGTTTGGCTTTGCATTTCCTTTATGGTTGTGAATGTTGAACACCATTTGAATTATTGACTATTTACATTTCTTCCTACCTACCTACCTTCCTTCCTTCCTTTTTTTTATTCCTTTCTCCCTTCCTCCTTCCCCTTCCTCCCTCCCTCCTCCACCTTCTCTCTTAACAAACTGTATTCAGTTCACTTGCCTATTTGTTAATTGAAAGTATTATTTTTTTTGGTATTTCATTTCAACAATTATTTATAAAGTTTAGCTGTAAAACCTTGGTTTGAAATTGAGGTGGTAGAGATTTTTGCCCGTTCTGTGGACAGCTTCTTAATCCTTCCAATTGTTTCCACTGTGGTACAGAAACGCTTTATTTTCATGTAGTATCTCATCTTTTGTTACCTGAAGTTAGTCCCTGAGCTATTTGCTCTGCTACTTAAAAAGTTTTGCACTTTCCAGTATCCCAAAGTATACCCTTGTGTTTACTTCTAAAAGTTGCAGTGTTTTTAGGGATTAAATTAAAGTCTTTGATTCATTTTGAATTGATTTTTATACATGGAGAAAGATATAAATCTATTTTTTATTCTTCTGGAGAGAGAAGTCTTGTTTGCTAGCACCATTTCTTGAATAAGCCATCTCTTTTCCAAAGTCTGTTTTTGTCTCCTATGTCAAAAATTAAATAGACATAGTTTTGAAGAATTGTTTCTGGTATTCTTTTCAATTCCATTGTTTTCCCACTCTTTCCTTCTGCCTCCAGCACCAGACTGTCTTTATTAATACTCCTCTTAGTATAATTGAAGGTCAAGGATTGAAACATCTCCAACATTATTCTTACTCCTTAGCATTACTCTGTTTATTTGTAGTCATCTATGGTTATGTATAAATTCTTGTATTGTTTTTCTTAAACTTGTGAAATATGACGTGGAAAGTTTAATAGATATTGCATTCATTCTGTATACTGCATTTGGTAGTGTAGATAGCTCTATTACATAAAGTCTTCTTATTTAGGTAGATGGACTATTTTCATATCATTTTCTATTGACTATGACTTCATTTCTTCATTACCATCCTATGATTTCCTGCTCTAAAATTTCATGTTGAAGTTCTAAGAAAAGTCAAGGTACGGTCCTCTGCTTCATACCATTTACCTCTTTTCTAGCTGTATGGAATTTCTTACAAGCCCTGTAGTTCAGAGAGTGTTGAGACTACTGTAAGGGTTAAGTGGGCTAATTACCACTTATGCACAGGGGAAAATTTCCTGAACAGAACACCAATGGCCTATGCTCTGAGTTCAAAAATTGACAAATGGGACCCCATGAAATTGCAAAGTTTTTGTAAGGCTAAGAACACTGTCAAGAGGACAAAATGGCAAACATCAGATTTGGAAAATATCTTTACCAATCCTACATCTGATAGAGAACTAGTATCCAAAATATACAAATAACTCAAGAAGTTAGGCTCTAGAGAATCAAATAATCCTATTAAAAATAGGGTACAGAGCTAAACAAAGAATTCTCAATTGAGGAATACTGAATGGCTGAGAAGCTCCTAAAGAAATGCTCAACATCCCTAGTTATTAGAGAACTGCAAATCAAAACAACCCCAAGATTCCACCTCACACCAGTCAGAATGGCTAATATCAAAAACTCAGGTGACAGCAGATGCTGGTGAGGATGTGGAGAAAGAGGAACACTACTCCATTGTTGGTGGGATTGTAAGTTGGTACAATCACTCTGGATATCAGTCTGACAGTTCATCAGAAAATTGGACATAGTCCTACCTGAGGACCCAGCTATACCACTCCTGGGCATATACTCAAAAGAAGCTCCAACATCTAACATGGACACATATTTAACCATGATCATAGCAGCCTTATTTATAATAGCCAGAAACTGGAAAAAGCAATATGTTCAACAAAGGAATGGATATAGAAATTGTGACACATTTACACAATGGGGTACTACTCAGCTATTAAAGACAATGACTTTATGAATTTCCTAGGCAAGTGAATGGAACTAGAAACTATCATCCTGAGTGAGGTAACCCAGTCAGAAAAGAACTGTCATGGTATGTACTCACTGACAGGATACTAGTACAAAAGGCATGGGACACCCAAGAAACAATTAAAAGATCTTGTGAAGCTGAAAGAGAAAAAAGGCCAGGAATGCCCCAGTCCTTCTTAGGAAGCTGAACAAAACACTCACAGGAGGAAATAAAGGGACAAATAGAGGAACAAGAATTGGAGAAAAGATCATCTAAAAACTGTCACCTTGGGATCAATCCCATATACAGCCACTATACCCATGCACTCTTGATGATGCCAAGGAGTGCTTACTGGCAGGAATCTGATATTGATGCCTTGTCAGAGGTTCTTCCAGAACCATACGAATATGGAGGAGGACGCTTGCAGCCAACCATGGGACTGAACATGAGGACCCCAGTGAAGGAGCTAGAAAAAGAACTGAAGGAGCTGAAAGGTTCTGCAACCCCATGGGAAGAACAAAATTATCAACCAAATCCACCACAGCTCCCACAGACTAAAAAAAACCACTCACTGAGTTCCCATGTAGAGACCCATGGCTCAAGGCACATATGCAGCAGAGGATATCATTCTCTGGCATCAATGGGAGAAGAGGCCTTTGGTCCAGTGAAGGAATTTTCTCCCAGTGTAGGGGTATGCCACGGTGCTGAGGTAAGAGAGGGTGGTTGGGAGAGAGAGCACCTTCATGGAGGCAATTATAGGGAGAGAGGGGAAGTATTGGGGGATAGGCAATAGCATCTGAAATGTAAATACAGAGAATATCTAATAAAACAACAACAACAACAGCAACCTCCCATATTAACTGTTTGAAGCAGAGTGAGGGAAAGAGA
Organism: Micromys minutus; assembly: GCF_963924665.1. Taxonomy (NCBI): domain Eukaryota; kingdom Metazoa; phylum Chordata; class Mammalia; order Rodentia; family Muridae; genus Micromys; species Micromys minutus. Next base: position 132,837,860 of record NC_137969.1, read on the forward strand.
CTAATTTATTTATTATTGTGTGAAGAGAGAACTGAACATTGCACTCTCAGCATTAGCAGTGGTATGGTGATAGGCCATAGGTGTCTCTCAGTTTGGAAAGAGTCCTCATTTTCAAACACTGTAGGTGTAATTTCCTGGGATGTAATTTGTACAGTGAGGGCAGTGCACATTGGTCAGTGTTTGGTTCCGGGAAATCACATGAACCACTCTGCATGGGATCTCAAATTATTCATTTTCCAACTTGCAAACAGGGCCAACTTTGTGGTGTGGTCAGTGGCTTGTTTTCTTTGACATAGTCAGTTTTTCCATTTAAGCAGAAAATACTAGTTTTTCTGTTTGGTGGTTTCTTTCCGGTCCAGGCTAGCTTTGGAACTTTACTACTCTCATAAGCATACCTTTCCTTCTACATACACTACTTTCCCTACTTTGCAGAGTCCATGATGAACCAGAAAAGCCTTCATGCTTTGGCTGTTTCTTATGGTTTTCATGTAGAACAATATTTTACACTGTGAAAAATTCTCTGTCATTTTACTCACAGATTCTTTTTTTTTTTTTTTTTTTAACTATGTATTAGAGCCTAGATATGCTCATGGTTCCAGCACAGAGACAGGTATATCCAATTGATCTAGTGATACATTGGTGCATGGTTCTTCCAGGAGAAACATGAACAAAAGTCTGTTCACTTCATAAAGAACACTTACGATGTATCATACCAAGCCTACCAACCAACCAACCAACCAACCAATAAACCAACCAACCAACCAACCAACCAACCAACCAACCAACCAACCAACCAACCAATAAACCAACCAACCAACCAACCAACCAATAAACCAACCAACCAACCAATAAACCAGACAAACAAACAAACAACGAAACAAACAAACACACACACACAAAAAAAAACCAACCAAACATCAACAAAAAACAATCTGTCAAGGTACACAGCTTTAACTTCTGAGGGACTAAGAGATCATTTATTCTATCTATATTCACATAGGTGACGATGGTCCAGGAATATTTTAAATCCTACAAACTGAAGATATTTTAGTATTTATTTTCAAGTAGTAACTAGGTTCTTCAGTTCATATTATATTTATACATTTTCCATTTATACTGCATTTAAACCTCACATTCAACCTTATGTTGTTTTTCCTCAAAAACTTTTCACAATAATCTTTATTTTTCACAGAATAGCTTGCTGAGTACATCAGTCAGCAGAATAGAGAAGGAGCCACTATTAAAACAAACAATCTACACAATACTATCATGCTCAACACCTTGTAGCTGACAAAAAACTAGCTACTCATGTTACTCGACAGCTAAGCCTGGCCCCCTGCCATTTCTATTAGTGCAAGATGCTTCTCCTCAGTGATAAATTGCTTCTAACAACATTGACTCTGTTCAAGCAGAGGACCAGCAACCTGTTTTGTCATACCAAGGAGCAAGAGTAAAATTAATGCCAAATGAGAACAAGAGGGTATGTCGTTTGGCTCATTGTACTCTGCCTGAGGACCAGTTGCACTGCCATAAATACAGCACTGACAGTGCTCTCAGTGGCTCTGACTACAGTGACAATGGGTCTGTTTTCAGCACAATTGCTTTGTGCATTCCAGTATTGTTCTGGAAGTTGTAACAAAGAAAATAAGTAATTAGTAGCATTTGCACTAAGTGGTTTACCTACAATTTGGCCAGCGTCTTTAGAGTTTTAATTATTTCAGTGGTATTAAGGCAATTTCTTGGTAAATGATACTGTAGAACTGAGGACCTGTATTGATATAGTAAGCTCATTCCTATCTTTCTTGTGACTGTGATTATCTTTTAATCAGTATGTAGATGTTTGATTTTAAGATATCTAAATATTAGAGGTTTTTTTTTTTTTTTTTTATTCCCTGTAACATGTGAAAGCTAAGTGTATGAAACAAGCAAATGGTCTTGGTAAGAAAATGAAGATTCCCTTAAAAAATCTAAAAATAGATTTTATAGTTTCAGAACTGTACATGCTTTTAAAAATTTTTATTGATGTGCATATGCAAAGATAAATGCTTTTCTTATAAAAAAGGTTTTATCTGCTCTGTGTAAGTTCAATATTTGAGAAGTAATGTAATATGTGATGTTCTCCAACATTCTACAAAGTACATGGACACACATGGGTAACAAAAAGGTTTATTATTCATTTAATATGGAAGATGAAATTTTCATGGTTCTACATGTCAGTTATAGAAAATACTGCTTTGGTAATTATTTGGGTTTTTTGTCTTGTAAGGATATCTAATGTGTACCATTTTACTTGTAGAAATTTTGTAACTAATTACAATTATGTGACTGTTTATTTCACTCAGAAAAAATTTATTGTGTGCTTCTACCATGAAAAATTCTTTGAAGCTTAGAACACATTTGCAGAATGTTATATCTACATTTCCAGACTATGGGACTCACGCTTCTGTAAGCTCTGGTTAAGATCTACACAAGAATATGTTTAATAAAGCAATGAAAATTTCACAAGTCACAGATAAATTACCATCACTTTATAAAGACATTACAGACATTCTATTTTTGTTTAGAGAAAATGAAGATGAAACTATTTGACATTTATAGCCAAATATGCAGTAATTCAAATAGGACTATTAAAATGGTATTAATTTTTGGTGCTGCCAGGAAGCATTACATTTTTGTCCTTAATCACTACAAGTATAGTTCAACAAAGTTCTCATATTAAGAATAATATTAGAGTTCACTGTGGTAGTGAATAGAGTTGAATATACTCAGAAGGTTAAGACAGCATGACCACTTACTTGAGCTCAGGGGTCTGTAGAGAACCTGGGAAATATATGAATACTGTTTCAAAGTAAAGCGTTAGAGACCCTCAGAGAACTTTTAAACACTGGGATAAGCTCAACAAATGAATTTATGGGTGAAAGGGCATGCTGACTGGAAGAGCCAGTGGGATGAGCCACAGGAGGGAAGAGAGAAGTCAAATGAAACACAACAGGAGAGCAAAGATCCCTTCTGAAGACATCTCAACAGAAAACTCCTCATTCTCTTAGGAAAAATACTCCTATGTGATAATCACACAACAGGTAGGTTCTCATCCTGTAAAAGCTTAATGATTAGCTATAGTGGAAGAGGTTCTGTGTGTTCAGAAAATCATTTGGTTTTCCTTTCATTATCTATTTATTAAATGCTCTCTCTGAACAAGACTTCAGGTCAGGCAAAGGGAAATTTCAATCTTAATATAAATGGTCGTTGTTGTGAAAGAAGTTTTTATCTCTCAAGATGGCTCACAATTAATTTCACTAATTGCATGTATGTGTGTATGTGTACATGACACAACACATACATATATATTACTGTGAGAGGTGAGGTATATGTGTAGAAATGTGAACATATACATGAGTATTGAGGGGGCAGGAAATGTCAGGTGCATTCTCTCACTGAATCTGTAGCTAGCCATTTTGACAAGATTGCCTGGCCATTAAGTCTGAGAACCTGCTCATCTCTGCCCGCCTCTGGAGCTGAGGTTACAGACTCAATAACATTGTCTTCAGCTTTCATTCGGATTCGGGTGAGCAGTATGCCAACCTCCATGCTTGTGAGCAGGCACTTTACCAATAAAACAGTCTGCCCCAAAGACAGGTTTCCAATATGGGAAATCAAATTTAAAATGTTATAGGCTTTTATTTATGTGTCAGTCACTCCTAAACTACACATTCTAGTAATGTTTATCTACTTAAAGAACTGAAATGTTTATATGTCAAATTTGAAAGACAAAATGGCTATGTATAGAAAATTATATTGACAAAGTGTCTTTTCCTAAAGTAGAGGAAGAGAACATAAACATATGTGGTTGTTGCTTGGAGATGTGAAGGATTGTGTCTTATCCAGCGTTCTCTAGATGAGGGAACTAAGATCATGCATAGACACACACACATGTACACATGCACATCCACATGTTCTCTCTCTCTCTCTCTCTCTCTCTCTCTCTCTCTCTCTCTCACACACACACACACACATACACACATACACAGAGAGAGAGACAAAGAGACAAACAGAGAGAGACAGAGACAATCAGAGAGAGAGAGAGAGAGAGAGAGAGAGAGAGAGAGAGAGAGAGAGAGAGAGAGATAGAGAGAGAGGGAGGGAGGGAGGGAGGGAGAAAGAGAGAGAAAGAGAAAGAGAAAGAGAGAGAGAGAGAGAGAAAAAGAGAGAGAGAGAGAGAGAGAGAGAGAGAGAGAGAGAGAGAGAGCGAGAGAGAGAGAGAGAGAGAGAGAGAGAGAGAGCTTGCATACCTAAAGCTCAGGGAGCACAGAACATGAGATAGAAAGACTGTAAAATCCAGAGGATCAGGGTGTTCTCGGTGAGACTGTGCTTCTAGGACTCTCTGAAGCTATGCCCAGAATGCCTCACCAGCATGAATGCCTAAGTATGAGCAGAAAAAGTCCAACAAGAGCTAATGTGGATGGTGGAAACCCATGAGGTCGCAAGCCCATAGAATTAACTACATCTAAGAAATGAAATATCTGTTTCTTTCTGGGAAGAAGGTGCTGCCAGTTGAGGTAGACCTTTCCAAATGCATCAGACCAATTCTTCAACTGAGGATCCCCACTCTGGTGATTCTAGTTAGTGGCAAGATGACATTAAATCCCACCATAATTAACTGGTTTCTGGACACCGAGTATTCATAAATTGTATAGGTGTGCTTTAAGCCCGTTTGTAACCCATTTACACCCTCTCATACACTTCAGGTCATTTCAGTATTCATTATAGTATCCAATAGTGTGTAAGTTAGTGTACTTTATTGTACACAGAGCAAGGGCAAGAAAATTATCTGTCTACCTATATCACATATGCAGCTGTTTTTCCTGAAAAAAAATCATCCATGTTCAGGAGAATCTATAGATGCAGAACTCACAGATGTAGGGGCTGCATACATTTTCTACTCAGAACACATAGTCATCTCTCACATGCTCACAATGTGTTCCAAAGCTTCAGAAGATAACGCAATCTTTAAAAAAATGTATGTGTATGTATATGTATTCAATGTGTACATGTTTGTGCCTGGTATATGTGCATGTGGAGGTCAGAGGTGACACTGTGTCTTTTAGACAGGGTCTTACCCTGAATTTGGAGACCACAGCTTTGATGTGGCGGGCTACAGAGAGTGCTAACCTTGTGCTGGGAGTGGAGGAACACTCTGTATGTTGCCTCAGTCCCTAAGTGATACCTAGTTCCCAGGATTGGACTTGGGTCCTCATGCTTGGTGAGCGAACACTGAACTGATCCAGCCATCTCCCGAACCTTAAGTACGACCTTACGGAGTGCTTTCCTTTAGTATCTAGGAAGTCATCCTTCTGAGGTAAAGGCTGAGAGCACACAACAGGGATTAAATTCCTTCAGAAGCAGAAAGCCAAAATGCTTTCAGTAGGAGGCACAGAATTAAAGCTCACGTGAAAGGCACTGGTAGGTAACACAGAACTTCTTATGCTTGCATTTTACTGAGCTAGAGGGGTATAAAAATTGTTTAGAGCAGTAAATATTCCTGCTTCTTTTACTTCTTTCTGAATTAAATTAAACAGAAATGCCATTTTCTTCATCACATCTGATTTTTTCATTCACTTTCCCAAGGCACCAACAATCTGGAAATACAAGTGTGAAAAAAAGTATCTTCCAGTTTTGAAAGAGAAAGCATTAATTAAAAGAGCAGCTTCTATCCAGAACTGCAGCGTCTGACACCAAATCCACAGTGAGCATCAGAAAAAGGTTTCCTGCCCATTACAAATTGCTTGATTCAATTAAAATTTATCTCACACTTTAACCCATGGGGACACTGGAAAAGAGAAGATAATTTATCATATCCCCAAATTAAAATTGATAGAAAGCAACCAGAGTTATATAAAAGATGAGGTTTTGCATTTATGGGGAAGAAATGCTTTCCTACTGTGATGAGAACAGGAATTCCATGCAACTCACTGAAGGTGCCCACAGTTCTATGGGAGAGCATGTCTCCATAGTGTGGTAATAGCAAGATAACCTAATAATCATGTATTTTCAGATGTAATATTTAACATCTTGTGGTTGATGGGAGTAGGAGTAGATGAGAAGAATTCCTTATACTAGAAACTCTCTGGAAAAAGAAAATCTTTTCTTGAATCATTATGTTTGAATTGAATTTATCTATATTAAAAGATGGGAAGTTTGGCTGTAATATGTTTTTTTTCTATTTATAAAGAATGAAGGTGGAAGCATTTTGCTTTGCAAAGTAGGCAGGGATGATCACTGTGGCTATGAAAAAAGGTCTCAAAGCTGCTGAGTCCTTGCCCTTGACAACTTACAAAGGACCACTTTTTATGATGCAATTCTCCCTGGAATCTGGGATACAATCAGTAATTGATTTTGTTGAGTGATTTAATTGTTTGATAAAAGCATTATTTCATCCTTTAGAATAGTAACCTTGGAGGAAGAGGTCCTGACCTTTCTCTTTTTAATAGTCCTGAAAAGATGTGTCTCTAGATTGAATGGCACTGTTAGGTTGACTCCTGAATTAATTGATTGGTCAATTCAGCCAAATAGTCAATTTATCTTTTAATCTCTTTTCCCATTTATTTTTTAGTCCTCCTTTTCCCATTTGTTTCCTCTGGTCTTTCCATGTTACAGAAGGCAGAACCTTTACTAGTCCAGAAGTAGACTTTATATTTCCTTAGGTAAAAGAAGCAAATTGCTAAAAAGTCATACATTTTCTTGACCAAACCTTTCCAATAAATGTATAGTTTTGAAGTTGTAAAAAGTGTTTTTAATATATTTTTATTATTTTTCTGTATATCTTGATTATGTTCCACAGCTCCTTAAAACTTCCCTACTTTTCTACCACACAAATTTATTTTCTCCCCTTCTCCCTCTCCCTCTCTTCCTCTCCCTCTCTCCCTCTCTTTCTTCCCTTCCCCCACTTCCCCCCTCTAACACCCCCAACAAACGTTAAAATAAGAACAAATAAGCAAAGACCGATAAGACAAAATATGCCAAAACAACAAATTGAAACAAAAGATTTCACAAAAACCATAGGTTTTCTTTTATGTTTGCTAATTACTTCTGGGCACGAATAGTGCCATGAAATATGGTTGCTATACCAGTGACCCCTTATTGGAGAAAAATAAATTTTCCTGTTTCAGTAGGAATTAATTGCAAATATCTTCTTGATTATAGGTCAGGTCCATGTCCACCTCCATCTCCCAGGGCTGGGACTTGAACCTCTGCAGGTCTTGTGCAGAATTCCACAGTCTCTTTGAGTTTGACAGTAAACTTATGTGTCTGGAAGCCACTGTGCTATCCATCCTTCCTGGGCCTTATAGTTTTTTTTCCTTCTATTTTAATAAGCTCTTGAGCCTCGAGGAGAGGGCTTTGGCGATGGAGATTCTACTAAGGTCTGCGTATCCTCAAAGCTCTGACTCTGCACATTGTCCAGTTGTGGTTCTTTGTGTTAAGTGTCATCAACTCAAGAAGAAGCTTCTCTGGTGAGAGCTGAGCAAGTCACTCATCTATGGGTTATAGGTCACTTAGAGCAATTTTATCACCATGTTAGAATAATAATTATATTAACTTCCCCCCTAGAGTTGTCTCAGGTTCTTGGCCACTTTAGCAGTATTATGTATGCATTTTCTTCATATAAAATGAGCCTTAAACTCAACAAAAAAGTGGTTGGCTACTTCCATAACATTTGTGTTGCTGCTACACCAGTATTCCTTCAGGAAAAGTGCTGTACTAGGTTGCAGGGTTTGTATATGGATGATATTTCTCCTATAGTGTGCAGAGGACCTTTCAGCACCATGAACGGTAGTCAATGGGAGTGGAGCTTCTAGTTAGGCACCAACTCTTATTTTCAGTGTTTGATAACTTAAGTAACTGTTTTCTTCAGTAGTAGCAATGTATCATCAGGCTTTGGAGAATGATCAATATCTTTGGCAATAGCCTCTGGTATATGTGTAGTTTCATGGGACACTTTGGCCAATGACTCAGAAGATGAAATTTATTCCTGGCACTGGAGGTGTTACTTGGTGGGATATCTAACTAGGAAATTGTGACCCCATTTAGTTTCTTTTCATATATACATACATTTTACAAAGCTAATACAACAGCAGTTTCTCATACGTTTTCAAATGGCCTTTAATGTTTCTTAGCTCTCCACACATCCCCTCTTTGACTTTCCTCTTCCATTTCCCATCTATTTAATCCTCTCATTCTGGTTTCCCATTTATTTCTCCATGACAATATATTTTCCCTGCCTTGGGATAGCCTCTCCTCCCTCCAATGGTCCCTTCTTAGTCATCTAATTATGTGGTTATTTGGATTATTGCATGCAAATTGAAAACTTGAAAGCTACATCCGTATATAAGACTGAACATGTCCTATCTTCCTTCTTGGGTATGAGTCACCTTACTGGGGATGACTCAACTCTTTTAGTTCTACCCATTTACCTTCAAACACCGTAATTTCCTTTTTCTCAAGGGCTGAGTAATATTCCATTGTGTAAATGTGCCATGTTTTCGTTATCCATTTATCAGTGGATGGACATTTAGACTGTTCAAAAACATCTTTAATTTAACATAACCTTGGGTAAACTTTAAAAAAATTTGAATCTCTTGATCTGTTCTGTCTACAATCTTCTGCTGTTTCTTAAGGTCAGATTCCTTTATTATAAGTGACTTCTAATCCTTTGGCTTGTCTGTTTAGAAGTACTTCATTCTTCAATGTTTCAGAGTCAGAGTTTCTAGGACCTTTGAAGTCTGGGGGTGATGCATTTATAATGCACAAAGAGTATAAATCATCCTTTTTCATAACAACCTATGACCAGACTTGTTTATTGCTGGCCTGGCTCAGTGCGTGTAGGGATCAGTCTTGGCAATAAACTCAGGGTACACTCCTGCTGTATGTTTTAGCAGAATATCTTAAACTGTGAGTTGTGGCCACAAAGGGAAATGTGCAACCAAGTGTGTAGGTCATAAAAAAATGGGTGATCCTACAAGGTTTCTGAATCTACAACAACCAAAATCGTTCCAAAATAAAGTGTGTAACAAATCCAGCGTGTCTCCGGCAGTGATCCCCTGGGTAGTATTGTGGCAATCACTACAAAGTTGTTCTGAACACACAACAGGGACACTTGATACTGAGCACACTATCATGCCGGCAACACCAATGAAAGCTGTTTGAAAGACCCCCGTGAAGATTTGAAGCTGCAGTGCCTTATGAATCATAGTGTACTTTTTTCGGTTGGTATAAATTTGTTTTCTATGTGTATGAAAACATAATGATTTAATAATTTATATTCCATATATATATATATATGTATATATATGTATATATCCATTATTCAGGAGGTAAATATCAAGTACTTGGGTGTTTCATACAAATGTTTTATTTTAAAAAGCAGATGTTTAAGTTAAAAGTCTTCAACCTATTGTTCAGTGGAACTTGCTACTCCAGAAAGATTAAACACTACAGAAATAACAATTCAGTAACAAATTCCATGTCTGTGTATCACGTCACCTCACGCAGTAGAAAACTGAGCCTCTGAGCTTGTGCTCAAAGGCTAACTGAATTATTCCGGCTTGGCAGGACTTTTGTGAGACTTTTGACAAAAAGATCTTTTTGCCCCCAATTATTTATAACTTTTACTCTGTCAGTCGCAGAAAATTTTAGGCTTGCATTAAGAGATCTGCATAGTTGGGTAAACTTGACTTTTCATGGCCCACTAGGGAATTAAAATTTTTTTTTTCAGTTTGGTTTCCACCCTTTATTTATTTATTTTTTTACCTCGTGCATATATTATGGTAGCCAAATATCTTAAAAGAAATCTAACACTGTAGTCGAAAGAGTCAAGGAGCCAGCACACATTCAGTGAAGAACGGATTCTATTTATTCTTAAGGCAGCTGCTACGGTGTTCATCGTCAGCTTGACAGAACCTAGAAACAGCGAGGGGAAGGGCCTTTGGACATGCCTCTAAGGGGTTTCCATGATTACACTAACTGAGGTAAAAAGACTGGCCCAGATGGGTTGGAATCACTCCTGCGCTAAGAACCTGGACTGTACAAGTTGAAAAAGGAGACAAGCAGGAAACAGCGCACACGCTCGCTTTCATCCACTTCCTGCTCCTGACTGCGATGTGACTAGATGCTTATTTAAAGCTATTGCTGCTCCGACTTCCCTCCACGGGCAACTGTCTTGTACTCCGAGCCAAATAAACTCTTTGTCCTGTAAGTTGCTTCTGTTAGGGTATTTAATCAAAGAAACAGGAAACGGAACCAATAGAGAATTCATAAAATGGGACTCTGGATATTTAAATCACAAAGGCTAGGAACGATTATTGGAGGACTGAAATGATGAGTTTAAAAAAAAAACCCTTCAAAAGTATTAGTTTGGACTTTTTGACCCCCTTCACACCAATGGAACTCTGCTGCCTGTGAGCATATTGTCCTTCTCTAGAAAACAGTTAACTTCTGCTCTCAGCAGCTGGTGTGTGCTGAAGGTGTTTTCAGAGGCTTACATACCAGACGAATACCTCATGGTAAAAAGCACATTAGGTTATTTTCAGTGAGGAAGCTCCTGTCCATCTAAAAACAGTATAAGATATAAGATATCATAGCGATATAAGTGATTATTTCAATGAAAAATTTGTGGATTCTACTAAACAGTACATTCTTACTTTTTCTACAATTGGTATTGCATTGACAGGGGAAAAATCTACATCCATATTTAACATAAGCCACAGGATCTCATAATCGCATCAAACATGGCACAGGCGCAGACTTCCTGATTCAGAGTGTCAAAGATTGTCAACAGAAGCACACGCAGCTGAGACAATCTCACTAACCATAGAACCGCAAGCACAGGGATGTGTGATCGGAGTTCCAGTTCTTTCCCAGGTCTGCCAGCAGCAGCCTGTCAACACTCTCTCATTCCCTCTCACATCTTTTCCCACCACCGTCTGGTCCCTGTCCCGGCATTCTGTCAGACTGGCTCATTTTTCCCTCCCAGTGACCATTTCTTGCTCCTCCCTTGGAGCATCTGGCTTTTGTGCAATCGAATGTTTCACATGTGCCTTTGTCTTTTCCTCTCTTCCTCTGGCTCCATGGTGTTGGGCTCTAAAGTCTCTATCCCCCTTCCCAACACTTCGGTCATTCCTTCTCGGGTTTCTTCAGATGGCTGCTCCTCTGTTCATTGCCCTTCTTGCTACATTGCTGCATCCCTTTCTTTGTCTGTCTTTTCTATGCACATCTTCCCTAAACAAACTTCTTTTTATATGTTTGGTGTTGTTATAAAAATGCCGCAGGCTGGATAAATTATAAGGAAAATGGGCTAATTTTAGTTGACAGTCTAGAAAGTAAAACAAACAAATAACCCCAAACAAATAAAGCAAATCACGGACTAGCACTGGTTTGTTATTTGGTGAGGGCTTTTTTCTTCGCCATGACATAGGAGAGAGCAGACATATTATGAGATATTGAAAATAAGCCAAAGGATTTTTATGTCGATAAGCCAAATGATTTTAAATCATTGCCATTCCTATGATGATTCATCCATCCACACATCTATCTATAAAGCTGGGGATCAATTCATTCTTAAATAAGAATCATCATGATATATTTAACTATATCACTTAACAGTCTCCTTTCATCATGTGACCAATGCCTTGCAATGCACCTTTAATGAAAAGAGTTAAACTTGGTAGACACATTCTCAGCATAGCATTCCTTTCTGGAGTACCACGGTGTTATTTCCATTCATATGCTATGTTGATGAATCTTGATTTTCAATTTGGCTGACTTGAGAGACTCCTAGGAGTTAAGATAAACACATGACTCTGAGTGTATCCAACAGGGCTTTTTTTAGAGTTGGTTGGCATGTAGGATAACAATTCTGGGGGAAAGACTCACTTGATATCTATTGACACTTTCCAGTAGGATGTGGGGCCAAGTAGAATAAAAACAGAAAGAGGCAGTCGGCTGGCTGTGGCTTGCCTTATTTCTCTTCCTCTGTCTGTGTTTTTTGCACACATATGGTGGACACTTCCAATATACCACCTCTTTCCAACAGTGTGTTCAATCTCCCCACAGACCCAGAAAGAGCCTTCTGATGATGGGTTAAAATCTCCAAAGCCTTCCTTGAATAATTTTACTCTGGCATGTGTAGCCATGAGATAAGTCTGACTGGCACAGCTGGCACAAACTGACTTGTCTTTTGAACTCAATTCAGATGTCTACAGCAAACAATTAATGGAATGTTATGGTACAAGCCTGTTTTTTTTTTTGGTACGAGCCATTTTTATACTATAGTTAGCTTGCCCCCGAAAGGAGGCTTGATCCAAGTTTATGTCTTAAGAATTTGAAGATCAAGTCTTGGGGTCATATGAGGTCCTTGTTCAGGGTTGTTGTTGTATAGGGTGTGTACAGCAGGGTGATGTATGGGTCAGAGCTTGTCAGAGCAATCTTTAAATATCTTAAATATCAATTGTAATAGTAGGTTCAACACTTGAGGTATTTTTTTTTTAACGTTCAGGTACACTGTACAAGCAAAGAATGCCAGTTTATAATTAGAATTTATAATGAGGATTTTTATTAATAAAACAGAAATAGAAGAGAAGAGCAGAGGAAAGGGCTACTGAGGGAACCTAGGAGATTTTGTTCCTGAATGCTCTGCTGAGACTCACCTTGGCTCAGCATGTTCATGGTAAGTTGTGCTGTTTGTTGGGAATAGCTTGACTCAAAGCTCTTAGTTAGGATTGCTATTGCTGTATTGAAACACATCCCTAGTTGATAAGACCTTCTCTCTCCTGGGCTGATCTACTTCTATATCCCATGATCTAACTTTATTTCTCCTTCACTAGAACCTTCACTGAAGTTTCTCACTTTAGTGTATGTGAGCTGGGGTCACCTTGACCTTTAAGATTTAGGACATAGGACCATATTCTCTTTCTTTGAATCAAGGCTTCCCATTTCCCTTTAAAGGATACCCATGAGTTCAGAGAAGGTTTATGCTTTTGTGCTTGCCTAACTGCCTGACTTCTCATCAATGTCCCTTATAGTTCCTGATCTCAAACCTTCCATAGTTGCTACTGGCCCTGGTGGGCATGTTGCTGTTTCTTGACTCTGTATTAAGACACTAAGAGTATGATAAAATTACACACTGTAGAACCAAGTTATTGAAAAGTATAATTATAAAAGCATATGCTTTTAAGAGTCACTCCTGAACATTCCCCATGGATGGTTGTTGCTGGCCACACTGCCTGCTGAGTGTCTCATTTCTTACCCTCTATGGTATTTCTCTAACCCTCCATTTCTGGAGAGTTTCAGGGGATTTATAATCCCCTTGAGTTGTCCAGAATAATTCAGCTCTCCCTAGCATCTTTTTCTCAAGTCTTCATTCTTTGCATATTAAAAACCTTCCAAGTTATTCAGTCAGACAACAGAAAATGGACTCATTTAGTAACACAAATGATAACCATTCTCTGTTTTACACTCATCCAGATTCAGCTTCTTTAGAAGACTTAAGGTCTAAAACTGTTCCTTTTTGTATGTCTAGCATAATACATTTCTTCTGAGCCGGATGTAGAGAAGCAGATTTTTGGTTAGTCTACAGGGAAATAAAAACTGGAACTCATCAATAAATAAGGGCCCTGATGTTTTAACAGTCAGCTGTCATGGAGTTCATCCCCAGTGATCCTTACAGAGCAGGGAAATCCTTTCAGCTTCTCTACAGATCCCTTCCCCTATGCACATCAGAATTACTTGAGACAGGAGGATTTTTTTTTCCTATTGTAGTCACCTTTGCAGAGCAAGGACAGATGACACAGGAAAGCCTGTTTGCTTTGTCTTTATGCTAGCTTCCTTGTGAGGCCTTTTCTGATATAAAGAGTTCAAGCAAGGGCCAAGGAGAAAAGAGACATATAGCCATCAAACACTATGGAGAGATTGTGCCTGCCTGTCTAGACATATGTTATATTGATTTTCCTTCTTTCCTGCCTGGGGTGATCACTATTCTTGCAACATTACCTCAATTTAAGAGTTGTTTACTCACTGAACCATGATTAAACTACTTAGAACATTTTAAGAATTTCTTTAGGGGTTAACAACCAAATAAATGGCCAAAGACATGGTAAGGTAGGAGCTGAAGCCGGGGTCACGGACATAACAATTATCCACGTTGTTAAGGTTCCGAGAAAGCTAAGGGTAAAGCCAGGGAGAAGTCATATTTCAGTTTATATCTATATTGAGTATGATTCTCCCAGACATGAAGATATTATAAATAAAAAAGTAGTTGGTAAGGAAAGAGATCCCCTGATATCTATCCAGACAGGGTCACTTGCTGAGCAAATGCCAAACAATGAGTATGGCCTGGGGGTTGGGACTGTCAGAGCCATTCTTCACATATTAGTATGTAAAATTTTTTCTTACCCAAAGCAAAGATTCACTGTTAAAAAGTTATCATCTGGTAAGAAAAACAGATAAAAACTAAGCAACCCCTGAACCAAACAAAATGGCCTCTGAGGCTAACACTACGAGCTTCAAGAACAACTCAGTCAAGATAAAGCTGACTTGAGTGTTAGGTCTGTATGACTGTATTCTGCTCTGACTGTGAAAACTGTGTAGGTGCTGTGTGTGTGTGTTCATGTGTTCTGGAGAAAGTTTTAATTCCAGTCCAGGGTTTTTAGTTCCTGGATAAAAGATATGCATAGCCTTTATATTTACAATAGCCTTAAACAGCACAAGAACTGGAGAGATATCTACCCTTCATTAACTCCATTTGGCCAACCCTCAGGGCCATGTCTTCATGACTCACCTTACCCATGGTGGCTTCTCTTCCATTTGTCTTCTCTCCCTCTCTTTCATTGTTGTTCTCTGATCTCCAGCCTGGGAATCCTACAGCCCATCTATGTCTCTTCAGCCTAGCTACTGGCTGTTGGAATCTTTATTTACCAACCAGAAGTAATTTGGGGACAAGGTCACATGGTGTCACTTGGTTTTATGTTTAGAATCTCTTGTCCCTGGGGTAACCAGCTCTTGAGAAACCAGTATTAACATTAAAACAGAAGCAGCATCAGGCCAGTTCATTACACATGTGTGTGCTCCTGTGTATATACATGTATGTGTGTCCATGTGTGTGAGTGTGTGTGTGTGTGTGTGTGTGTGTGTGTGTGTGTTTGCATTTGTATGTCCATGTGTATAAATGTGGATGCCTGAGGGCAAACTTGGTGTAATTCCTTCTGTAGGCACAATCTATCTTGTTTGTTTTTATTTTGTGGGGTCTTTTACTGGCCTTGAACGTACCTGGGTTGGCTGGGCAGTGAGACAGATTAACCTATCCACACATCTAACACTAATCCTGACACTTTGTACCTTTTTCTGGGTTCACAAGCAAGTCTCTGTGCTTATAAACTAAATACTTTGACTGAGCATTGCTCTAATCCAGTGATACTTTTCTAAACCCACTCTCTATTAGGTATTTCTCAAAAACTGAGGACACCAGCTCCCCCTTTCATCAGTATTTTTGTATTTGTTCTAGCTTAGGATATATTTCTGGCATTTCTGACCTCTACTCCCAGAGAGACAAACTGGTGCAGATGAGGCTGAAAGTACCATCTCCATAGAGAGCATTTCAATCACTCTACAAAGTTCCACTGTGTGTCTCACCATTAGTGCGCCATCTCTTTGTAGTTTTCAACACACCATTCTTCTTAAGCTCTTTTGAGTCTGGATAAATCACAAAGGTACACCTGTGTGGTTCATGTTGAGTTAAGGCAGGATTTTTAGATTTAACAAATATTCAAGACAGAGGCACATTTCACAGAACACCTTGCCAGCACTCCTCAGAACTGCCGGGCTCATGAATAAAAAGCGAAGTCTGAGAAATTGTCATAGCCCACAGGGCACAGGGGAGCCATGGTAACTAAGTGCAGCGTGGTATCCTTGAGAGGATGTTGGAATAGGGACAGGGCACGGATGGAGAAGCAGGTAAATTCTGCATGGATTCTGGGGTTGAAATAATGGCTTGTATAATTGTTGTTTTCTTAGATCTGCTGAATGTAAAATGAAGACACTGGGAGAAAGTAAAACAAAGTAAGAGACCCTCAAGAACTGTTTGTTCCATTACTGCAGTCTTTCTGTAGATATAAAAATACCAAACAAAAAAATGTATAAAACATTAAAAACGTTATCTGTCTAAGAGATTCATACATGTTTAGATTATAAAAACCCTGAATTCTGAATCAGAGCCATTTGCAATCAAATATCAGCTCTTCCCAACCCTCGCAAACACAATTAGGACTCATTTTGCTGAAGTAATAATCATTTTCTTTCACATACTTCTTTGTACCCTTTGAAGTAGCAAAAGCAGTTTGAAAGCAAGCATCAAGGAACAAGCTGGAACTATATTGGACAGATTAACCTTACTGAACACTTGTTTTCACATCTGTGAAATGCGATAATTCTTATTTCATAGGATTAATCTGAGGACTAAACACTGAAAACAATCCACGAGGAAGAGTACAGGAGCCACTTTGAGTGAGCTCCTTTCTTCTTCAGCACAGTAGCTCTGTTGAGCTAGCATGACTCCAAAGTGTAAATCTCTGTCAAGAGATTTGAAGTGAATAAACTTACTGTGTATGATATAAAAACATACTATCCATTACTTTTCAGGAATGTGTTATTATTGTCTTCCTCTTCTTCTTCATTATTGTCATCATCATCACCAATATCTTTCTCATCATCTTAGATTCTTTCTTGAATGTCTTCTCAGTGTCATGTCAACTGTGGGCCAGTGGCTCCTGTAATTCTTTGAGCTCCTCCTTGACATAAAGGCAGTGTATGTACTGAAGAGAATCTCCCATGAGCTCTAGAGAAGTGGTTCTCAATCTTCCTAAGGCTGAGACCCTCTAATACATTTCCTATATTGTGGTGACCCCAACCATTAAATTATTTTCAGTGCTACTTTATAGCTGTAAGTGTGAAACTGTTATGAATTGCAGTGTAAATATTTGTGTCTTGTAATGGTCTTAGGTGATGCCTATGAAAGAGTTATTCAATCCTGAAGTGACTGTGACTCACAGGTTGAGAACCATTGCTCTGGAGGAAGTGCCCTGACTCCATGTGTGCCATGTCTCTCCAGTTCTGTTGCAGGACAATTCTGCTTTGTCTTGATGACAAAGTCATTTGAGCACAACCACTGGGGATATATTAAAGTTACTTTACCTCTCTTCAAAGTTTAGGCTTGAAAACATTAAAACAGATGGTGGTACTTAGAGGGTAATTAATTTTCCTTTGGAGGAATAATCACTTTCTTTAAAAATAAATTAATACCCCCTTTTTTTTTTTTTTCTGAGAGGTAATGGTTTAGTAAATTGAGCAATGAACTGGGATGCCCTTGACTAGGACTTAGGGGGAAAGAAGACATCCGTTTTGATTCTGCCTCTGTCTGGTTCTATAAATGTGAGCTCTTCTCCTCGTGAGCTCATGGAGCAATTAAAGGAATCAGAACAGTTCACATCCTTAGCATGTGCCCAGCACAGAGAGAGACAATTTTATTATTAGAGCAGATAGAAATTGTACTACAAATACATTAAAAAATGTGTGGATAATGAGTCTTATCAGGGTAATGCATAAGAATCTGCCACAGGGTTCTGGATAATGACTCTTATCAATCAGCGTATTGCATAAGAACCTTCCACAGGGTTCTGGTATACAGGATCCATATTCACAGTAGAGTTGCTAGTATTAATTACTGGTGAATAACCAAATTATCCTTCACATGTCATGTTACAAAAAATAATTCAGGGAGATAGTTCCTTTTTTTTGGGGGGGGCAGGGATGCTTAGAATACAACTAACTAACAAAATTATAAAATGTAATCTTACTAGGGGCTCATGTTTTAATATCCTAGGGGAAGTTCTTAATATATTTCAACAATAAAGTTTCTTACCTCTTTATAATTAAAACCTTTTTTTACATTCTTGCTTTAAACATCCTATCTAAGATACTGGTTGAAACATATTTGGCTTTATTTATATCCACAAATATTCATGTAGTTCTTTGTTTCTTGAAGTTTCATAGTTACCTATATAATATAACAACAATGTTGGGGAGAAAGTTATTGTCTGATCATTTTCTTGAGCATTTTTTATGGGTTTAGTTTCTGCCAGGGGCATATTTATTGAGTAGAGATTATCATAATACCCATATCTTAGCATAATGAAAAGTGCATTTTAATATTTAATTCAAAATAAGAAGTGATTATTTGTGCAGAAATGAATTTTGAGTTTATTTCACCCCCTTTTCAGTATGTGGAAAGACACTGACAGCCTCACACCCACGGAAATCACACTGATAATATCAGCACAGTGAAACCCACATTCCACTCAGCACAGACTGCTCAGGGCTTCCGTAACAGCCACCCGAATTGGCTTTCTGCAGAGTATTAGAGGGGAAAATGCGTCTTTACAAAAATTAATAACAAAGGTCATTCAAAGACTTGTTCAAGCAAGTCTAGAAGAAAAGGCACTTTTAAAAATATGTTTCTAATAGAAAAAGAATTACATCACTCTTCCCTCCTTTCACATATATGTGTGAACACATGTATGCATATGTATATATAAACATGACCCACTGAGTCTATTTTTGTGGTTGGTGTGTACGTGCCTTCAAGGCTGGCCATTCCTATTGGACAACTGACAATGGGGATAAACTCTGAGAACACTATCATTAAGTAGCAAAAAACAAGGGCAAGAATTTTCCTCATCAGTAATTCAATACAGTGTCATTACACAGAAAAGGGTTCCCAACCCATCATGCTTGATCTTCCCTGCGACAATGGATTGAAGGGGGATGTCAGATCACACTGAGTATCTCCTAGGCTCTTTTGTATTGTGGTCTGTAGAGTAAATAGAGCCTAATTCTCATTTTCTTTTTCCAGACTTGGAAACAACTTGGAGAAAACAGTAAATCAATGCCAGTGGTCATCCTAATGCTATTCAGAGTCAAGGGACCTCTCAATACGCTTTCATGAGTACAGTTAGAACCTGGGCCAATGAAGATATGCAGAAAATATTCCAAAGTCAACTGTTAGCATTATTTTGGTGTTTCCAGTTTTGTTAAATGTATTCCATCATGATGGGAAAAATATTTCTGGGCTTTTCAAGTTAGATTTTAAGCAGCCCTAGAAATTTTTTTATCATCATTGTTAGATGATACACTATCTTGTAAGAAATATAAAATGGCAAACCCAACCATGATCTTCTACAAGTGTTTTAAAATTTTATTAAAAATTTTAAAATTTAAATTAGATTTTCAAATTTTATAAATGGACTCATTGCCTTGTCTTCATTCTGTATTCACAGTGAGGGATGGCTATGAGCCGCTACTCCAGTGGGAGCCAGTGCCCTCAATGGCTTTGCCTCTGAAAGGATGTCCCAATTGTCTTTTCCTTCAGTCTCAGTTATTTCCTGGACTTGTGAACTGAAATTTCTAAAGTCACAGGGTTGGCAAAGAAGTGGGAAAAGAAATGAAATAGAAGAAAATCCTTTAAACTAGTACACCAGTAACTGGACCAAGTGAGCTTTTAGGCTGTCTTGTCTTAAGGCGACTTTGGAATGATTTTTCTGAAGGCTTTGAAGTTGTGTTAATCACCAACTACTTTACCTTAAACAGCATATCTTTCTTTTTGGTTTCTTAATTCTGACTTTTATGACACCTCTAAACTCTGGTTACCATTCCCTGTAAACTCACTGCTATTGTCTTCTTTCTATGGCTGGATCCTGCCTGTATGAACATTCATACGTAGACCTATGGTCTTAGAAATTACCACCTGTTCATGTCTTTAGGATGTTGCTATTCCAAAAGGCTACAGGGTGACAAACAGCACCTGGTCCAGAGAAATCCCTGCTCTCAGATGGATTGTTACTCATCCTTGAGCTTGAGAGAAATCAGGTGAAACAAGAGAAGCAAGAGAATTAAAAAGTTGAGCCTGCTACTATTAAAACCTGACCTGAAAAATGTTCTGGACTTGGATCAATGTTCTTAAAAGCTTTCTCCTTGGGAAAGTGTGAAGGCTTTTGCTTTGTATATGAGAAGGTATAAAGTAAAAGCAGGCTAAGGATGAAAATAAAAGTTTTCTATCAATGTAATCAATGTCGCTTCCAAACCCAAGTACTGAGGTCTTCTGTAATCACAGCCATGTTACTGGCTAGAGGCTACACCTGCTGAAGAATTAGTGTCAGTAGCATTGTTACAGTTGGATGTGCACAGTCTTGGGTTCAACTAGGGCTTTAAATGAGTCCCTTTCACTAGTTAAGCATCTGTTTCCCAACCTCTGAGTCGACACTTCCTCTGTGATAGCAAGCAGGGATTGATATTTGGTATAATTGGGGTGATCATTAGATATTATGATGGCACAAACAATGCATATTCATTTGGCACACGGCAATTACTCAGTCCATGGTGACACTAGAACTATAATTTCATAATAACTGTTGGCACGCATAGCCTTTGGCTCACAACTACCTTGTCTGTTACTTCTGTTACAGGATGCGTACACAAGTCTCACACAATTTGTCAGATTTCTGCTACCATCTTTCCTTCTTGTTAGCTTCGCCCTCTTCCTTTTTGGAAGCCTTTCTGCCTTCCTTTGAAGACATTTCTTTCCCTATTTTCATACAGTGGGGTTCTGGAGCACCGATAGAAACTAAGGACAGAATCTTAGTGATCTGTCTTGTTTCAAAAAGAGGAGAAAAAATGCCTCATAAGGAATACAGTGGAGAACTAAAAGATAATGGGAAACTGACAAACATTGAGGTGCTTCAGTGAAAATGTCGTACTAACTATGTATCCTCTTTATAGGTGACTAAATGTTTTAAGAACATTGATCCAAGTCCAGAACATTTTTCAGGTCAGGTTTTAATAGTAGCAGGCTCAACTTTTTAATTCTCTTGCTTCTCTTGTTTCACCTGATTTCTCTCAAGCTCAAGGATGAGTAACACAATCCATCTGAGAGCAGGGATTTCTCTGGACCAGGTGCTGTTTGTCACCCTGTAGCCTTTTGGAATAGCAACATCCTAAAGACATTAACAGGTCATAATTTCTAAGACCATAGGTCTACGTATGTTTCTGAGAGATCCGCCACACACATCCACACACCAGCTAGGTCATAGCTCTAGAATTATATAGCAGAGAATGTATGGAAACAGTTTCCAGAGACCACTTCTGACCACAGTGAAGTGATGGCTAAACCCACCCAGACTGGGACAAGTAATGCAGATGTTCCTCAACTTACAATTTGGCAATGTGCTGATCAACCATTTGAAATTGAATGTCCTCATGACATTCAATTAAATGCATTGAGTACATGTTATCCTATGTTAGAGCATAGCTTAGCTACAGAGTCTTTAGTAGGCATTTGTCCACTTGCCATCCTGTGAATGATGACCATCTGCTGTTGCTCTCTGTAACAATAATGAATGCTACTACATGCCACTGGCTTGGAAATGATTACATACTGGAACTTGGAATATGGCATCTATTGAAAATGTATTGCTTTTGTGTTGTGAATGAAATGACCTATAATTCCAGTCATCTTCTGTATGAGTCCTACTTACTGTTCTCCACTAGTTTATATTCTGGCCTTTGCACCTGTTTGTAGGACAGCAAGTGACACAGAGATGGTCACTTCTTAAAGTTATTCATCTCAGAACATAATAGAAGTCATTTAGGTTCAGAATAGGTGAAAAGAACAGGTCATTTGTTTATTTTATTAAAATCTGAGATGCAACAACTTATTTATTCTTCCTTTGCAGGAAATTGTGTACTTACCAATCATAAAATAGTGTCTAAAGTGAGGTGTCCACCTTGCTTCCATAGTGGTTTGAACAAGTTATTTGTTATATATTCTGTTTTTGAACTGTGTTCTCCACTGTGTGCCTCTAAAATGCATTATTTATTTGTGGCTCATGAGTGGCCACTTGAAATTTACCTAGTTAATAACATGGTATACGTTCAGTTTTGCTAGCTATGAGAGAGGGCCTCATATATTTTATTGATAAGACCATCTCAAATGTTCAATTGAACCCAAATTTACCTGAAGAAAGAGCTGTGGGTGTGGGAGATAAAATTTTTTCTCTTACACATCATAATTGTCTGCAGGTATATACAATTTAATATTAACTTCAGGAAATATTCCAAGGGAAGAGTTTTCGGATCTTTCTTTATTAGGCAAAATTATCCTTGAACACCAAAGCATTTTTTTTATTGAAGCACGTTGACACAAAATATTAAAGCCAACAAAGAAGAATTAAAAACAAAACCCAAACAGAAAAAAAAAGAAAGAGAAAGGAAACTCTGAGAATTCTGCCTATTACTTTTGTGAGCTGTTTTCTTTGTTCTTTCTTGAAGTAAATGCCATGGTAACATGGCTCTGACGATTGCTTCACATTAAGTTATGAAATGGTTTTCTTGACCTACTGCTTTTGTACAAGGCAGAGCATATGACCCAGTTTCAATTTACACAGAGTCACAGGAAAATGGAGCCAAGCTTCGCTGTCTTTGTTTTCTATGCAGTGAACCATACCACATTACACAGATTGCTAGATGGGGCCAGATTAAAAATGCTTCAGAAAAGGCATCTCAGGCCCGTCCTATGAAGCAGGATGAAGGGAGGAGAGTGACCCTGGCTTCCATCAGAGAAGGAGCTCAGACTGGTGCTAGTGGTGTCAACTTGATTTGTTCAATCTTTAAGACTGGATTTTCTAAGATGAGAAAGCTAAAGCTTTGAATGTGGATCTTTGTAATTTCCTTAAATATTTACAGGAATAATGCTTTAACTTCCAGTGTTCACAAAGTACACATAAAATATTTGTGTAAAATGGACTTATCTATAATATTTTTATTTGGAAATTACATGTGAAATGGATAAAGCAGGTATAAAATTGAACTGAATCTTTTTTTTTTTCTCCAGAAGAAATACCCTAATTGTTTTTTACTATGAATCAGCAACACAGAAAACATGACATAAGACTCAATTACAATGTGTATATTTTTTGTAACTGTATTCTCTCAAAGCTAATGTCAGCACCCTATACCTCTATGCATGAATCAAAACACAATGAACCCAATTAATATGAAAATTTGTATTAATATATATTAAAGCAATGTATGTGTGATACATATTAACATGTAAAACAAGATAATTTTAAACTGTTGACCATAGGTAGATAACCAGGAATTAGGAAAGCTTTCTCAGGAATGTTTTAAATTTTTTTTCCAATATTCTTCCTGTTGGATATCCTTTCTTCTAGTGGAAAATTAAGGTGTTGCCATTTCCTTATTGTATCTTGAAGGCAGGAGACAATGGTAGATAGAAAGGTTTGTAGCTGTGTTAGTATTTACCTGGTAGTGTGAAGAGAACCTGTGGATACCAAATACTGGCCTGTAAGGATGCAGGCTCTATGTAGCTATCAGGATGATTTCTCTTGCATAGGTGTTGTCTTCAGTAACAGAGCCTTGCTATCAGTTTGTGGAGAATATCTGATAGCATTGACAACATAAATGGATTGTTTGAGGGGTCCCATGGTACTCCCTTGGAAAATAGTTCAATTAGATGTAACCCATTCCTGATACTGGAAGCTTCATTTGGTGAAAAAGAGATGTCCAATTGGGGCTTTATATATCTCCCAATTATTTAGAGATTTCATTTAGATTTCCTTAATATGTGTGTGTGTGTGTGTGTGTGTGTGTGTAAGCCTCTAATGTAGTAAGTTTTCAGACCATCCCTGAAATGTACCTTAATCTTAATTTTCCCTGCCATATTTTTCCTAGTTCTTCTCTATCCTCCTCCTCCCAATTTGATTCATCTATTTCAAACCTCAATTCATTCATCTATAACTATCATTTCTATTTTTCCTTCCTTGTGAGATTATTTTTTCTACCAATCTCCTTACTATATATCAAGCCTCTGTGGTTCTATGGATCAAAGCTCAGTTCTTTTTGATTTAGTGGTTAACATCACCATATAAGTAATTACATAGCATATTTGTCTTTCTGTGTCTGGGTTGTATCACTAAGGATTACATTGTTCTGGTTCTGTCCATGTACCTGTAAATTTCATAATGTCCTTCTTTAGAGGTTGTTATTCTATTTTGTAAATGTACCACAATTTTTATCCATTTATATGTTGATAAAATTCATGTGATTTACAAGTTTTGATGTTAGAAACAGAGAAGCAATGGATATGGTGAACAATTGGCTTTGCGGTAGTATAAACATCTTTTGGATATATGCCCAAGGGTGGCATAACTGGGTTTTGAAGTAGATAGATTTCCTTCTTTCTGAAGAACCTCCATATTGATTTTTATAGTGACTGCACAAGTTTGCACTTTCACCAGAAATGGATGAATGCTCCCCCTATTCTACTCCCTTACCAACATGAGCTGTCAATGTATTATTGATCACAGCCATTCTGACAGCTGAATGATGGAATCTCAAAGTAGTTTGATTTGCTTTTCTCTGATGACCAAAGATGTTGAACGTTTCTTTAAGTGCTTCTCAGCAATTTAAGTTTCTTGTTTTGATAATTCTATTTTGATCTATGACTCATTTTAATTGGATTATTTGGTTTTTTTTTTTTTTGGATATCCAGTTTCTTGAGTTCCTTACATATTTTGGATATTAGCCCTCTATCATATGTGTAGATAGTAAAAAATACTTTCCTACTTTGTAAGCTGTTTTACTGTCTGAATAATGGTGCTCTTTGCTGTTCATAAGGAAGACTGATTTGCAGTTCTCTATTTTTGGTAGTTATATAGTATATTTCCTTGTTTCTATCTTGAATCAATTTTATTCTGTAGTGAGTGGTTTTGTTTCCATGAATTTGTAAGCTTTTTTTTTTTTTTTTTTTTTACAAAAGAAGTTGTTGATATCCAACTTTCTTCATGGTGGTCAGTCAAGATGCAGAGTATTACTTTACTTTCTTGTTGTGATTAAAACTTTCTTTGTGTCTAAGTGCATGGTGAATTATGAAGAAAGTTACAAGATATACAAAAAAGAAGATATGTTTTTCTGAAATGTTCTGTAAATATCTGTTAGATCCATTTGTTTTATGATGTCTATAAGATTTTTCTATTTACTTTACATCTTGATGACCTGTATATTGTTGAGTATAGGGTACCTAAGTTTTCCAGTAAAATGTGTGAAAAATATGATTGAAGCTACAGAAGTATTTTTAAAAAATAAACTTGAGTGCTTACTCTTGTGTTTAGGGCATAGATATTAAGTATTATAATGTGCTGTTGGTGGATTTTTGATGAGTATGTAGCTCCCTTCTCTTGTTCTTCTGATTAGTTGTGGTTTGAAGTCTATTTTCTCAGATCTTAAAATGGCTATGCCAGTTTTCTTCTTAGGTCCATATACTAAAAGTTTTTCCCATCCTATCATCCTGAGGTGCTGTCTATTGGTGATATTAAGGTGTGTTTCTTAGATACAGTAGAAGGAAGGTTCCTGTTTTCACTTCCATTCTGTTAGTCTTTTCATTGGGAAACTGAGACCTTTGTTATTAAAAAATAACAATGAGCAGTCTTTGTTGATTAGTTGTTTTGTGTGAGTTGTGAGTGTATGTGTGAAGGTGTGGTGTTTTCTCCTTATGATTTGCTTATCTGACATTACTTATTCTTCGTGTTTTCTTGGGTGTATTTAACATCTTCAGATTGAAGTTTTCCTTCTATTGACTTCTGTAGTACTGGATTTACAGATAGATGATGGCTAAATTTGGTTTTATCATGGAACATTTTTCTTTCTCCATTTATTTTGATTGAATGTTTTATTGGCTATAGTAGTCTGGGCTGGCATCTGTGGTCTCTTGGAGTTTGTAGAACATCTGTCCAGCCCCTTAGGGATTTTAGAGTTTTCACTGAGAAGTCAGTGTTGCTCTAATAAATATACCTTCATAAGTTACTTTGTTATTTTTCCCTTGGAGATTTTAATATTTTTTTCTGTATATAGATGTTTCAGTTGTTATGTGCTAAGATAAATTTTTTAGTACATTCTCTCTGGTGTTCTATTTGATTTTTTGAACCTTGAGAGGCATCTCCTTCTCTAGATTAAGGAAAATTTCTTCTATCATTTTGTTGCAAATATTATTTTGGGGAGGGCATTGATCTGGCTTTCTTTTTTTCCTTTTTTGTATTATTTGATGATTTGGCCTTTTCATGTCTCAGATATTTTAGATGTTTCATGTTGAGGTTTTCAGATATAAATTTTTATTTGACTGAGGTATCTATTTCTTTTCTTGTGACCTCAATGTTGGAGATTGTTCCCTAGGTAATGTGACCTGGTCCTTTAGAATGGGGGTGAGTTAGAAGGGGTGGCTGAGGGTATCTAAAGTTTGGAGGAAAGCTCGATATGTTACCAGGGTTTGCTTAGTACCCCAGAACAGAGAGTTGAGGCTGCAGGAGGCTGTATATTACAGGGCAGGGTGCAAGGGTGGGGTAGTGGTGAGTGTAGATTGTAGTTGGAGGAGAAGGACAGCGCTTACTTCTTTTATAAACAGGTATGGCTTGTGGATTTACAGTGAATGGTTGTTGGAACTGTGAGGTGAGACAAAGGAGTAGGTATGGAGGCAAATTGTAAGAAGAGATCTTCATGATCCTTTGGACATAGAGGCAAAGAGGATGGGGAGACTGCAGTAGATGGTCTGTTTGCAATTAAGGACTATCTGCCTTCTATGTACGTAATGTATTTACTTGATTTTTCAAAGAAATTTGTCATCTTATTACAGTAAGACAAGTTGCCCCTTGTGCTTTTTAGAAAGTTTTATTTCATGGTAATACATATATGCAATAGGCAATTATATGTGATTAATATGCAGTTTAAAAGTGTTTGTATGTAAAGTAATATTTATTCTAGTGTATTATGATCCTATGAATTTCAACTGTATAATATTCAGCTGCCTAGGAATAATATTGTTTTTAAACATGCAGTTCATATTGACTGTGACCAATTGTTTTAAGCCTTGTCTTCCTCTTTGTTCTATATACCTTTCTTTTCCTTTGACTTTGGCGTCTGCATTTTTCTAAGCTGCTCAATGTTTCATTTGAGTAGTCTAGATCTTTGAGAATTCCATGTAACTCAGAAGTAGTTTTTCCATTATAAAATCATGCATTTGACAAAACTATTATACATTTAGACAACTGCATGGCATATTGCTCATTGATTTTTCTTATAAAGGAAAATGAACATAAAACAAACATTTCCCTAAATAAATTTCACTATCAACAGAGAAAGATGAGGTAATCACACCTTATCCCAAAGTACTTTTATAGAGTTAAATAAATGGAGGCTCTCTCACAAATGACCTCCTTGTCTTTACAAAATATTACAGGATGAATTTTACTAGGTTTCAAGCAACTAATCTCAGAGATTTTCATTGAATATAGTAGACATAAGGAATAATTAAAATCTAGTTTCCTTCCGACAAATGGATACCACCAGTTATTCCTATAACCCTTGGGAAAGATCTGATTTTAGAGGTACAAGATGGCCGTTTCCAAGGTCACAAAGTTCCCAAGCTCACACTGTCAATTCAACAGGTAGTGCCTTTATCAACCTTTTTATGCTCTACAGGAGAAATCTTGAGAAGATAGAGAAATCTGACAATTTTATCCCTATGATACTCACCCTTGGATTGCAAGGCATTTGTGTAAGAGATGTTGATTAGTCACTAAGGTAATTCAGGCTATCTGTGCGAGAATATCTCATCCTCATTCCACTGTGTGCCATTTCAAGTAGTTATCCATGAAAGTGTGAAGTTGAGGGATCTTGTGCTTTCCGGACACACAGACTGATGATGTTCTTTCTGTGTTCTAAGAGTGAGAGGAATCAAATGGTAGACTCCAATTAGATCTTGGTTTGAAAAACGGAGAAGTTAATCTGCTGCATACTTCTTGGTAGGAGTGTGTTTCCCATTCTTGAGGCACTGTTTGTAGTTACTATGTCAGGCACCACAGCATGATGCTCTAGGAAGGGAAAGGACTTAGGTTTTGTTGGCTTGGTAGGATTCATTTTGGAGGATGGCAAACAAGGAATCTAATCAGAATTTTTCCCCCCAAAGCTCTAAGAGTGGTCACACATGATCAATTTATGTCTTCATTTTACTTACATTTACTAATCAGACAATCAAGAAAGTTATGAGTGATAAGATGCTAGCAGTCATCCATCTAGAAAACTCGGTTGCAACATGTTGCAATGTTGAGAAATGAAGAGTAATTGTAATTAAATACTATTCTACATATCTAACACACACAAGTAAGAAACAAAGTTTATAGGAGGTGAGGGCTTCAGAAACAAGGGTGGTCAGAAGGTGAAAGACAGAACTTGAGCCTACTGAGGGAGGTTTCTTGTAGGAGGGAGCAGACATCTACAGATTTCACAGGCGTCATAATAACATAGAAGAATCAAAAGGAGATTATGAAGGAATAGCAGAAGGCAGTTTGGAAAGGACCATGTCCCGGGAGAGAAGTCCAGAGATGTTTAGAAGGATCATAAGCCATCAGAACCTCCCCTCTTTTTTCCTTTATTTTTCTGTTAAAGAAATGATGTCACTCTGTACAGCAGCTATGAATAAGTATAGTATGCTTATTTGTTTCTTAGGTGAGTTTAGAACTCACAACACTTTTGCCTCAGCCTTCTAAATGCTACAGTTACAGATGTGAGTCCCCATGCTGAGCACTTGTTTCTAAAGGGATGCAGTGTAAAGGGCATGAACTTGAGAGTCAGAATGCTTAAGATTCAATTACTGGATATCTCCTTTTTAAAATAAGATCTTGATCAATGCTTGAGGTAAAGTCTGTACATCTTTAAATTGGAATAAAATTTCTTGTAGGAACTACACAAATTTGTAAATAAAATAATTATACTATTTTGACATTATCTCCTGGAGACTCCCCCAACACCTAGGTTTGCTACTTTTATTTTATTTGAACATGTACCCCTAGTTAGATTTATCTAACTGAAAATGAACAGCATCAAACTTAGTACCTAGCTAAGATCCCTGAATAGTCTATTAAAACATGAACTTTTGAGTCGGATTCAAGCTACTGCCTTGGTTTTTTTTTTTTTTGGCTCTGGATTTTTCTTCCTATTGCTTACTAATATTCTTATTCTGTTTCAATGAATTTTACTCCTGACTGTTAACCCCAATTGTGGCATTACTTTTATATTTTGTTTTTCCTACTCTTTGAATAGATTGGCTTTGGAGCATACCCAATTCCTTTATTTACCTCTTAATCCTTTCATGTCACTCTGGAAGTACTGCTTGAAGAGGAGTCCCTGCAGAGGTGGCATTTCAAACAGCCTATGGGGATTAGGTTTTGATTTTTTTTTTTCAGCATGCAAACCCAATTTGTGGAATTATCTCCTCAGGCATAAGGATGACAGTTTTGGAAATGTCACTCAGAAAGGAATATGAAATAGTCCAGCTCTACTTTTTTTTTTTTAACAAATAATTTGGTGGAAAGCAAAATACCAACTCCATCAACCAGTCAGTGGGCGGACAGACCTCTGCAAATGCCTGCAAAACCCTCTGCTAGCTGCTAATCTTTTCTTTGTAATTTCACTGACATAGGCAATAAACCCTGCAATTATATTGCTCTAATCAAGAACACTGACAAAATACAAGAATATCAGTCACAGCACTCATATGCCAAGCTAGTCAGGTTCAGAGTCTAGTTTTGGTAACATTTACAGTTTTAGTTCTAACTTACCTAAGAGGCATTGAGAGCTGTGAGTTGCCTGAATTGCACTTGGGACAACTGTTTCTCTGGGCTGTCTTGTATATGCTTTCCAGAATGCATCATTCATTAAGCTAAATTTCTTGCATTGCTATTTGGTCCTGTGCGGTTCCCTTCAGTCATAGTTTATCACAGCAATAACATCTTCAGCCCAGGGCATCTCCTAAGGATTAATGGCCAGCTGGGGTTAATGTCTGCAAGAAGAGCCAAAGGCCATCAATTCCTCCCTTCCAGTCATTAATTCTTAAGAGATGACCAGCTTTTTCATCATTATCATTTGAGGGTTTCTTTGTCTGACCTTTATATGAAGTGATGAGGCACCAAAGGAATTAATTCCGACATGGAGGCTGCAGAAGATGCATCCTCCAAGTGTCCCCTAAATTTATCTTTCACCTACCCACTAACCATCATCAAATCCTGTCCTGTATCATGGGTGTTAAGCAAGAAATCAATATAGAATATTATTAAATGACTCATGAACTCCCTTCTCCAACTTCTAGTCTTATTTCTAATGAGTCATTAGAATGTGCTTTTGAAATTTCTGCATTGCTTCTTCATCTACAAATGTCCATCTCCACCAGAGAACTCTGAATAAGGTCTATCACAAAACGAGGTTTCTACCACAGTGTGGGGATTACTCCATGTTTTCCCTCAGGGACTCTTAAGGAATATGGACAAAGGCCCGTGAGTATGTGTGGGGTTTATATGTGGATGTCTATGCTTGTGTTGAACAGGCAGAGGCACTGGGTTTGACAGAAATGAAAAGATTTTAAAAACAAACCACACATCATTAAAGCCCTTAGAAAATTCTGTTATTTTCAAGGATGAGGAGATTTTATTTTTTTCCTAATCAACTCTCCATTATTGTTTCCATAATTATCATGTTCCCCGGAGATTTTCCTCCTTGTGTTCTTTCTTGAAAGAATAATAACACTTAAATTATTTAATAATGCTGCTCTGTCTTTTATCTGGTCTCTCACCTAAAAATCTCAAGGTGCTTTCAAAAGATTAATGTGATTCACAAGATGCACAAAATGGATCTTAATTTGAAGCATTCTGAAAACTGCAGAACCTCAACTAATTATAGCAATAGAAATAGAAACCTGAAGCTGGTGGCACTTGTGATAGAGAAAGTAGTATTATTTATTTGATTGAACAAGAACAGCAACAAAAGAAATACATGGATTTTCTTCTGAGCAACCTTTTCACTGTGTTTGTGTTTCCAGATTGGGATGAAGGCTACAAGTCTGGACTCACAGAAGTGAATTAACTTCTCCTTGGCACTTTACGTGTGCTTTTTGTCATCAGCGGAACAGTGTTGCTTCATTTGAGTAGTGCTTTATTCAGAACTCTTTTGGTCATAAGTGCCTTCAATCTGACTAATAATGGCACCTTTAAGAAAAGGGAAATTGGCTGTGTAACTAGAATGTGCAGCCATAGTTTGTCTTCATCTAAACTCAATGACTCGAAGATTATCCAGACGACTTTCACTCCTTGGCTCTTCCTTCATCAGCCGGATTCATCTTTGGTTGACATTTTGCCTCTGTCATTCTCATGGGTCCAAACTTATATCCTGTAATGTTAGCAGCCTTGATTAAAATGACTTTCTCTTTCTTAACACTTCTGTGAAAAATATTGAAGAGGCACTCTGGCCTTCATCAGCTCTAGAACAAATTTCTATATTCAGTAAAGTATAGTATGTTGATTGGATTAACTCTCACTGGACTATCCTTAAAAGCTGAAGTCACCCATAACCAAGCCAGGAGGTTTGGTGCACAGGGAGATAGAACTGAAAGGAAAATCAAGGTAGGAGGCAAGGATTTAGGGTAGTATGCATAAGGAAGCACAATTTCATTCTTTACCAGGGTGTGCCCATGGAAAACAGATTTTGCAAAGGTTCTCATCTTCCCCATCAGAAAAGTCTTAGCAGCAGGGCATCTCAGGATTGGTAGATGCCTGTTCTTCAGGGGGGGATATTCTAAGTAACTGTGAACTATGAAAATAACCGTTTATGGGGGGAACTGAGAGAGTGTTCATGGCCTTTGTTCTAGATATACTGAGTTGACAGGAATGATGAGAAGTTACAGAAATTTCTGCAATGATTGGGAGTCTAGAGAAGCCTACAGATTTCAGTTGAGGGACTGCAGTGGCCCATGAGGCAGAATAAGGAGACTGAGCTGTAACTAGAGCTTGAGGAAGAAGGTGACAACAAAATGACATTGCTCATGGTGTACGTATATTTGTAAGACACCTGTGGAGATATACGTCTTTCTGAGAATTGGTGCATGTGTTCATCTGATTATATACTGAGAACATTGCCATGATTAGTGGGACAGGGGACACCTGAGTGGGAATTTCAGGTAGCAGAAATGCCAAGCTGAGCTAGTTAGCTAATTTTGTGTCTACTTGATCTTACTTGTAGTGAGATAATGTTATTTTCTTTGGTGGCGCAGAGTGAATATAGTTCTCATAACATTGTACCACTGCACTGTGTGATATTCAAAACACATCTTGGTTATTCGGTTCTGAGAAAAATCTATCTTTAGAATGTGTGCTCCTGTTTACAGTGAGAAAGAAGTAGAATGAGCACTAGCATATAAGCACTCAGGCTGTTCTGTTTAAGACATTGATTCTGAAATGCCATCTGAATGGCTAGAGCAGAGCTTTCTTCTGTTTCTCTCACTTTCCTTATTCCTTATTTGAAAGAAACTGATGTTCTCTGAAAGCTGCTGATAGGAGGCTGGGCTGGAGGGTGTTTCTGAGGGATTCTGGCTTTGCAGAATTCTTTTGAAGTATAACCTGGACAAGCTGTCGTCTTGTGGTCTTCTTCCAACCAGCTTCAAGGTCTTTGGTTGTCCCTCAGCCAACTGTTTCACTATGGATTTCTCATTTTCTGTGGAGCCTCGAAGTGTTGTTCTGGCAGACCAATATTCTGTGTCGTCCTCCTTTGGGATTTAAGGAGTGTCACTTCAACTCTATCTAACTCCCAGCATGCTCCTGGTCTTTGTTAGTCCCTTCTAGTCTCACAGTTGTTGAGGATGTGTTAGGCTTCTCTAGCAGGAAGACAGCCTCCCACATCATAAACTTGAAAGGCAAGTAGCTATCTTTTAAAAAACAGTTTTAGTCTTTAAAAGTTTTTATTCTAAAAGTTGAGGTATAAATTTTAAGTTGCAACAAAATAAGTATTATATGAATCACTAATGTGGTGTATTAGTTTGCTTCTCAACATGCTAATGTAAAGAACTGTCTTTGGGGGTCTCTAATTGTTTGATGCTAGATATTTAAAACTGCTTTTACTTATTGTGCACTCAGCATCCATATTAAGCTCACTTTTTGCTTTGATAAATAATTTGTGCATTAGTTAAATTTCTTTATGCAATATATATGTATTTTCTACTTCATATATATTCTATATAATAAGTACATATCTTTTATACAACTAAATTTTACTTATACTTCTTAATATATCCAATTTTATTGAAAATAGATTTTTATACAATGTATTCTGATTACAGTTTGCTCTTTTCTAGCTTCTCCAGTCTCCCCCAAACACTCTTTCTTTTCTCTCTCATTAGAATACAAACAGGCATCTAAAGAAGATAAAAACAGAGAAACCAGAATAGGAAAAAAAAATCAAACAAACAGAAGAAAAGCATAAGAACCACATAAAACTCAGAGACGCAAACATTCTCTCACACATATATACCATCAAAATGGAAAAGCAGAAACTATAATATATACACTAAACCATAATACCTACTCTAAAGATCTGTAAGATAACAACAAACAAACCCTGACAAATCGTTATGAAACAAAGAACCTCCAAAACTGCCACTGAGTTTCTTTTATGTTCACCATTTGTTGCTAAGAATGGGGCTGTACCTTATGAGTGGTATCCAGGGTGACACAGAGAAAACTCATTTTTCATTTGCTAGTGGTTATCATTTGAAGATAGCTTCTGAGTTAGATATGGGAGCTTGGGTCCACATCCTTCTCAGAGCTGTGACTCCATTTGGTACAAACTGCATGATCAGTCCTAATCTGTTATCCTTTGTCTTCACCTGCTCTTAGTCAGAATTCCCTACATCTTCTCCTAGTTATAAAATGTCTGCCTAGTCATTTGCATGAGAACCATATGGCATTTTCTGACACAGTTTTGTTTTTCTGTTTAAAACACATGGGTTGGAGAGGGGAGGAAACAGAGGAATATGGTCAGGTGTTGGGGACACAGGAGTGAAGCCCTGATGGAAATGGAAAGTGGAAACATTGGGAAGTAGGAGGTGAAGGTGTTTTTCTATTTCTTTTTATAAAAATAATTTTTATGGATTGAAACTCATGCTTGTGAATTTGAATTCGATTTTTAAGTATCCACTGTTTTGTAGTTTGCATGTACTGATTTGCAGACATAATGATCCAAAAGCCTTGCTGGATTCCAATGCCTGTGAAGCCCATGACATCTTTAACATGGCCATGCATTTTCACTTTGGGGGACTCTTTTTTGGGTGAGGGGTTTATTTAAAAATGACCTGTAGAGGCAGATCATTTTCAATAGATTGTTTTCCAAGGGAATCTGGCATTTTCTCTACTCAGGTAACATGGGTTAAAGGGAGAACAATGAAAACAGAGAGAACATGAAGTGTGACATTCGCACACAAGATTGCTTTAGAAAAATCTGTCCCAGTGAGTACTGGCTGACTGGATGAACTTGGAAATAAGATCACTGGATACTTAACAGAACTTGAAAAATATTTTATGCTCTGTTCTCCCTGTGTGCCTTTACAGTTTAGTCCATGACAAATGCTAACCCACTGACTTTGCCTTTGGCCTTGTCATTGCTCCAGATAAAAGCAAGGGTTTGAAAAACAAGAGTGACTACTTGACATTTCCAAGCCTGGGCCTCTCATTGCATATATGTAAAGCAACACATTGGACATAGTACTACCTGAAGACCCGGCTATTCTACTCCTGGCATATACCCAAAAGATGCTCCAACGTACAACAAGAACACATGCTCCACTATGTTTATAGCAGCCTTATTTATAACAGCCAGAAGGTGAAAAAACCCAGATGTCTTTCAGAGGAATGGATATAGAAATTGTGGTTCATTTACACAATGGAGTTCTACTCAGCTACTAGAAACAATGACTTTATAAAATTCTTAGGCAAACAGATGGAACCTGAGTGAGGTAACCCAGTCACAAAAGAACACACATGGTATGCAATCACTGATAAGTAGATACTAGCCCCCCAAAGCTCTGTGTACCCATGAAACTATTCATAGACCTTATGAAGCTCAAAAAGAAGAAAGGCCAGAATCTGGATGCCTCAGTCCTTCTTAGAAGGGAGAACAAAACACTCACGGTAGGAAATACAAAGACAAATAAAGGAGCAGAAATTGAAGAAAAGATCATTCAGAGGCTGCCTCACCTGGGCCTCCACACCATATGAAGCTACCAAACTCAAGCTCTCTTGCTGATACTAAGTAGTGCTTACAGGCAGGAATCAGATATGGAAGCCTCCTGAGAGGCTCTGCCAGAGTCATACAGATACAGTTGAGGATGCTCACAGCTAACCATCAGATTGAATACAAGGATCCCAATGAAACAGTTAGAGAAAGGACTGAAGGATCTGAAAGGGTTTGCAACCCCATGGGAAGAACAACATTATCAACTAATCAGACACTCCACAACTCCCATGGACTAAAACACCAACCATTGAGCACACATGGAGAGACCCATGGCTCCAGTTGCATATGTAGCAGAAGATAGCATCATCTGGCATCAATGGGAGAAAACGCCATTGGTCCAGTGAAGGTGCATTTTTCCAGTGTAGGGGAACGCCAAGGCACTGAGGAAGAGAGTGTGCTTGGGAGAGGGAGCACCTTCATGGAAGCAAGTGAAGGGGGAGGGGTGATTGTAGTGGGGGGGGGAGGGAGTAACATATGAAATATAAATATAGATAGTATAAAAATAAGGTAAGTACCTAGCTGACAAATTGCCCACTCTCCAAGATGGAGCCAACTCTTTACTAGATCTATGTTCAGCAATGCTTGGAGGGACTTATAAATTTCTTCTACAGAGTCTAGAATGTCCTAAATGACTCCATGACAAGCATCAGAAAATAATTAAATGATTGTTGTGAAAATTATAAAACGAGTTCAATGGATCTTTGATATTCAGGTAACCTGATTGTAACATCTGCTACAGATGGTTATAGCTGCCCCAGAAGGTTGTTGTAAGAATGTATGACCCGAGTCATAGTTAGTACCTAACTCCGTGGTTGGCATATAACATGTATCTAATTAATTCAAGTTGCTTTTACACCCCTCTGTCAACTTCAGACCCCATTTTCACCCCTTCTTTCTGTATCGCTTTTTATATCTTGATTCACATAAGCAACTAGTCAACCCTCTGATTCATTTAATTACCAAATAGATGGCTAAAGTGCTGTGGATATGCAATTAAAATGATGAATGTTCAGCTCATATTAAAATAGCAGGCATGGTGAGTGCTGCAGAACACACCTTGATTAAACCATTTGATCCATGTGCCTTCCTGCTGGCTGTTGACCAAAAGCAGCACTGAGCTGTGTGAGGTGACTGACTCTGTTGACTCAGAAGGGGCTGGTCCTGCAAGGGTTTGTTTTGTTATCCACAGTTAGTAGTTTCTGGTTCATTATTAGAATTTGTTTTCTATCATAACTTATATTAATTTTCAAGTGTTATATCTACATGAGCTAAATGAAGTTAGATTAATCAATTTGACCAATGATTGTACTTTGATAACTTGTGACTATCATGAATGGAGGCAGAATATAAACATATACTGTTCAAATATGGGTCTCCTTGTTACTAGATAATCTAGGATCTTTTGGGGGGAATGAGAGACTCCTATTCACTTATTCATCATTAGTAGAGGTTTTTAGACATTCCATAATAGTATAAGAAATGTTGAATACAATGAGATTGAGCCTATTGTAAACATTTTTAATCCAAATCCAGGGTTTCTACCTCACCTTTGACCACTTAGTTTCCAGATACAAAACACATAAAACATTTGTAATGTACACTAATCCTTAAACAGCACAAGAGCTGGGCAAATATATAATTTTATGCTACTAAAATATACTTTCATATTGATAACCCTAACTTATTACAATGCTTTATCTGGGCTCCTCTTAACTCTAATTGGCCAGACCTCAGTGATAATGTTTGCATGACTCACCTAACCTATGGTGTCTTCTCTCTCCTCCTTACCTTCTCCCCCTCCTGGATCTCCAATCACTCAAGCCTG
The DNA here is from genome assembly GCF_963924665.1 of Micromys minutus. Lineage (NCBI taxonomy): Eukaryota > Metazoa > Chordata > Mammalia > Rodentia > Muridae > Micromys > Micromys minutus. The sequence goes on from NC_137969.1 coordinate 132,874,959, forward strand.
GGAACCCTAAACCCTGCCTATATGTTGCAGGCATCTTTATTTACCAATCAGAAATATTTTTGGGACAAGGTCACATCTACATGTAGACTCTATCATCTCTGGAGCATCCAGTCTTCAGGAGTTAACATTAGCATCAGAATACAAGCAGCATCTGGCCAACCTACTAACTTGTCCACTTTCACTGAATTTGCGATACGATTGTATAATGCTTGCAGGGATTGACTAAGTGTTATCTTGTGACTCTGTTATATTAATAGCTGCAATTAAAGAATTTATTTACCTACACTATTTATCACAACCTTCTTGCAATAGTCTCAGATACCTTGAATCTCTCTGATGTATTTATATTTTTTAGTCATTTGTTAACTATCAGTCACCAAATGTTTGTACCTTCAATTTGCCAGACAAATGGTCTTTGCTCTAGAAGTGTTTCTCAATTTTCCTAATGCTGCAATACAGTTCCTTGTATTCGGAGCTTTTGAACTAATATTTACTTATCAGCGTGTGCATACACTTTGTGTTCTTTTGTGACTGGTATTTTCTAATTCCATCCATTTGTTATGAATTGCACTAAGCACTGGGTCCCTAACGGAGGAATTAGACAAAGGACTGAAGGAGCTGATGGGGTTTCCTACCCCACAGGAAGAACAGCAATATCAACCCACCAGGCCCCCCAGAGCTCCCAGGGACTACACCACCAACCAAATGGGTGTATCCATGGCTCCAGTCACATATGTAGCAGAGGATGGCATGATCAGACATTGATGGGAGGAGAGGGCCTTGGTCCTGGAAAGGCTTAATGACCCAGTGTAGGGAAATGCCAGGGTGGAGAGGCAGGAATGGATGGATGGATGGGGGAGCACCATCATAGAAGCAGAGGGGAATATAGAATAGGGGATTTCTAAAGAGAAAACTGAAAAAATGGATAACATTTGAAATATAAATTAATAGAATATCTAATAAAATACAGTTCTTCTGTTGTGATGACCTCTAACCATTAAACTATTTTCACTGCTATGTCACAACTTTATTATGCTACTATTTTGAACTCTAATGTAGATATCTGAAATGCAGGATATCTGATGTGTGAATCATATGATAAGGCCATTCAACCCTCAAATGGGCCACAAATTACAGGTTGAAAACTACTGTTCTAGAGGAACTTCTGGTCCAGAAACTGAAGGCAGTGATGCGCTCAGTGGGAGTTAGATTCAAAAGAGGTTTAAGAACAGGAGTGAGTCAACCTAGGCAGCTTGCCTTTTTTAATATATTTTATGTACTTACATTTCAAATGTTATCTCCTATCTCCCCTCTGCCATATCCCCTCCTCCTCCCCCTGCTTCTATAAGGATGCTTCCCCTTCTACCCACCCACTCCCACCTCATCGTCCTGGTATTCCCTACAGTGGGGAAATGAACCTTTACAGGACCAAAGGTTTCTCCTCCCACTGATGCCAGAGAATGCCATCCTCTGCTGCATATGTAGAGCCATGGGCTTCTCCGTGTGTACTCACTGGTTTGTGGCTTAGTCCCTGGGAGCTTTGGGGGCAGGTAGGGGTTCGTTGGTTGATATGATTGTTCTTCCTATGGAGCTGCAAACTCCTTCAACTTTTTCAGTTCTTTCTCTACCTTCTCTATTGGGGTTCCTGCGCTCATGGAGAACCTTCCATAGTTCTCAAACCACACACTATGACTGATCTTTTTGTTTCCATAGCTCAAATTTGACATTTCTGATCTTGTGGCTTTGTCTGGAATTTTTGAAGATATCATGTCTGTTGCTTTGGGGCTCAGTCAGGACTTCAAGGTTAAGACAAACTTGGCCGTGGCCAGTCTTAGGAAGAAGAAACAAATAGGACTTTAAGATGTGTTGACTTCATTTTACTTGTTTAATATTTCATCCATCCATCCATCCATCCATCCATCCATCCATCCACATTCATTCATTTATTCATTCTCACTTTCTCTGCATGTGTGCATACATACAAGTATGTGTGCACACGTACACACATTGTTTTGTTTTAAAATGCACATGCAGAGTTCAGAGGACTTTTGAGAGTTAGTAAACTTTGCACTGTGAAGATCCAGTAATTAAACTCAAGTTGTCATGCTTGCGTAGCACCAGGAAACCATCGTCCTGACCTTGACTTCCTTACAGAAATCCTCTTAGTGATAGTATCATTTTGCTTCAGGTAATAGTTACAGAAAGGTGACTATTCTCGGTAATGCTAAGTTTGTATTTGAGGCATTCCCTTTACTGAGTGTTTTGGGAAGTTAGCAGCTATCCTGGTTTGGTAAGACTGCCATCATGAAATCCCATGCTATGGATAGTAATCTAAGTAACAACAAAAATATATTCTCCCAACACTGAAGGATGGGAATAGACCTGGGTACAGCAGTCTTAGCTTGTCCTGCACATCCCATTCTTTTTCTGTGTATTCCCATAGTTTTCCTTCCATCTGTTTTCTGTGTTATAATCTCCTAGGATACCAGTTGCTTTGAATCAGGGTGCATCCTTGACCCGATTTTACTTATCCATCACTTTAAAGTCATGCTTCCAAGTCAATTAATCAGATTCTGAGGTATGGAGGGTTGCAAATTTTGTAAAAACATTGCAATTTATTATTATTGTTTGCCAAAATGAATTCACTAAAATTTGAACCTTTATATTTAATAATCATTTTATTTTTAATGTAGTACATAAAATTCATCCAGCTCTTCTAAAGCAAAAAGATCTGCTATTCCATGCATTTGTGATCTGTTTACATGAAAGTTCAATAGGTTCCTATGTAAAGGAACAAATTCTAAGTTTTTGAGGACAGACTGATATAGTGTGAAAACCTTTGGGATGCTGTAATGTGCTTCCTCTTCATTTTCTAAGTTCATCCATAAGTATTACAAAATATGATTTGAAAACAATTTCTTTTTTCAGTTGGCATTGGCATTGGCACTTGGCCTGCTTCCTTTCTGTGTATTGTTGGCATTTTGTCTTCTTTCTTTGCTTTATGGGCTCTTAGCATGATTTCTGTTCTACTCACATATCTATCAGCTAGTGGTGTCTGTAGCAATGAGTGTGTGTGTGTGTGTGTGTGTGTGTGTGTGTGTGTGTGCATATGCGTGTGTGTTTGTGTGTGTGTGTGTGTGTTTGTGTGTATATGTATGAGAGAGCAAATGAAAGGAGAGCAGGAGTCTCAATGACAAAACAGGAAAGAAAGAGCTAGAGGGCAATAGATTCCATTTGCTTTCAGTTAACGTGTGTCAACGCTTGTTATCTATCTGGAAGTTCACAGACAGAACTATGTAAGGGAAGGACAGGAGAGTTTAATTATTCAGTTTACACACAGGATAAAGTACATTTGGTGCTATACCCTTCTAACATCAGAAATGTCCTTACCCATATGAATACTTAGAAGAAACTGGCAAAATTTAAGTGAAAGTCCAAGTTTACACATATAAAACACTACATCTGACAAGTTTATTATGTCTTGTTTGTCTCCTTTCACAATTTAGTGATTATTAGTTTAGCCACCTTCAGATTTGTGCATACACGGACAGCACATATATGCATGTGTTACCCTTGAAATTCATCCCTGATTATTATAATTTATAACATTTTTCTGCTTGAGATAGCATCTCTTTATGTAGCCCAGGCTATTCTGGAACTCACTATGTAGAACAGTGTGGCCTTGAACTCATGGAGATACACCAACTTCTGCCTAGGAAGTGCTGCCATGACTGGTATGTGCTATCACACTCTGCTTCACAAAGTATCTTTTAACAAATGATATATGATAGGCCAGATATTTCATTATACATTCAAATAAGATGTTGCAAGGTATTTATCTTCTTTGTCCTCAGTCTACTGAACATTCCTCCTATTGTTTTATTGTTCATAGAATCTTGTAGATTTAAACCACCTTCTTTTTATACTCATCACACTGGGTCAACTGATACTATTGAAATCACATGTTTTTTGACCTCTTTCTGTATCTTAAATATTACAAGCATACAAGGTATTATGGTTTTACATGTGTTATATACCATATTTAGACTGTAATCCACCAAAGTGGAGAAATATCTTTTTATGGCATAAGAAATATAACATCTTGTGTACACATTGATACTTGTAGATTTTTGCCTTCAAAGAATTTCCCTGACAAAAACCAATACCTCATTAATATTTTTTACTAGTATTCAGAACACTAGATAAAAAATTTATAAGCAATTTTTATTCATAAGCACAATCAGTATTTTGTTGTTTAAAAGACCTTTTCACCTATAACTTCAGTGTCAAATAACACTTCATATGACACATGACTGTTGGTATTTAGACACTAAATTAGGTATAAAAAGGTAACTGTACAGCTAAAACCTCATCTCCAACAGTGTAAATAACTTCTTCTTCTCCCAATTTTTTATTATACCTAGCTTGGGCAATTGAATATAACCTTTTTCTTTTAAATTTAGAACATTATTAAACACAGTTCTTTTATCATGCATGGCCTTTCTGTTATTGAGACAAAATCTCAGAGATAAAGTACTCTTTTATTGGGCAAGGGAACTTGACAAAAACATGTAAAAAATATTTGCTAACACTATAATGTTCAGGAAGTAAAGAAAATGAGAAATGTGTGTGTGTGTGTGTGTGTGTGTGTGTGTGTGTGTGTGTGTTAGGGTGCTGGGGCCCTGATATCTCATTCTAGTACATCAGCATGGTGGTCTAACTTCTTTACAGTACATTCTACTTTGTAAAGGATCACATAGCTTGTATTTGCACCATAGGTTGTCATCCAGGGCTTGAACCGTAGAGCTGAGTAAGATCCGAATTATATCAGTAGATTGATCAATATTGCTGCCTTGATGAAGACTTGGCTTACTTTCGACTGTAAGGATTGTGTTATCATTCTACTTAAGTAAGAAGTATCTGAGATAAAACATTTTAAATTGAGGGACATTTGACTTTGGCTCACAGTTTTTGAGGTTTCAGTCTTTAGTTCATTGCTTTCTTTGTTTTGGATTGTAGGAAGACAGGAATGCATGATGGCGGTGCTAGGTAGAGGAAGCTGCTCACTTCCTGGGAGTTGAGAGGCAGAAAAAATCAGAAGTGGCACTTGAGTATCCCCCTTTGGTCATATTCCTTCTGACCCAGTTTTCATTGGGTCATTAAGTCCCATCTTTCAAAGAGTCACCACATAGTCTCCCAACAGTACTAATCTAGCCTTGAACTCTTAAGTCTTTGGGAGAACTATTACGTGAACCACAGAGAAGTTTAATTTAATTTAATTCTCAATTTTGTTTATTTACATATATGAGTGCTCTGTCTGCATGTTTGTCTGCATACCAGAAGAGGATATTGGATCTCATTACAGATGGTTGAGAGCCACCATGTGGTTACTGGCAAATGAACGCCAGACATCTTGAAAACCACCCAGTACACTTAACTGCTGAGTCATCTCTCCATTCCCCAGAACTTCATAATTTAGGCCCCAAGTCTTTTACTTCAGTGGTTGGAGGAATTTATTCAATAATTCCAAGTAATAAGCATTTATAGAGAGTATATATTATGACCAGAAATATATATTTTAAAGTAAGACTTGGCTCTAGTCACAGTCTATAGAGAAATACAAAGAAAGAACTGGAAATTGCTATAAAAAGCGTTGCCACAGCCAAACTTCTTTGCTGAAATTATGACATCTTATACGATGGTATCTCAAAGGTAAATTACCTTTGAGAGGTAATTTAGATGAATGGAGTTCAGCTCTCATGAAAGAAAGCCTAGATAGTCCTCTACAACTTCTTTCCTGCTTATGAGCTTACTATGGTAAGAAGCTGACAGACTGAAATTACACAAAGGCTGCAGAAAAATTTGACTTTGCTAGTACCGTCTTTTAAAAAATTGGATATTCGATTTATTTCCATTTCAAATGTTATCTCATTTTCTGTTTTCTCCTCCGAAAACTGTCACCTTCCCCTGCTTCTATGAGGGTGCTCCCTCACCCTCCCACACCCATCTGGCCATAATGGTATTCACCCACACTGGGGCATCTACTATTTACACGACCAAGTGTCTCCCCTCCCATCTACACCTGTATTTGTCAGGTTCTGGCAGAGCCTCTCAGAAGACAGCTATATTGGGCTCCTGTCAGCAAGCACTTTCTTGGCATCTGCAATAATGTCTGGGTTTGGTAGCTTCATTAGAGAAAGATCTGCAGGTTGGGAAGTCTCTGGATGGCCTTTCCTTCAGTTGTTGCTCCACACTTTGTCCTCATATGTCTTTCAACAGGAGCAATTCTGGGCTAATAATTTGGAAATGAGTGTGTGGGTAGCTCCATCTTCCAATTGGGGGCATTGCCTCTGGATGTGGTCTCTACATTCTCCTGGGAGCCTCTTGCTTTCCTGACGTCTGGGACTTTCTCGTAGTACCATCTTCTTAAGGATCTACTTCCAGGCTGTTGATGAAAGTTTATGGTTCTGAGTCACATACAAACCACTCAAAGACATGCCATATTATAACAACCCAAACTCAGTAAGAGAGAGACTAACACAGGAATATGCATCATGACCTGAGAAGAATACTACTTTATAAATGAGCATCTAAAATATACCGTAAGGTAGGGAAGACATTGGAACTAAGAAGGCAGCAGAAGGAGAAATTTGAAAATTGGATTCATTGTTATCCTGGAATTTTGGTTCCCCTCTTAATCCTTCCAGCATCCTGATTCTTGATCAGCTAGATCTTTTTTGACCTCCTCTGTTGCTATGCTCAACTTTAATTTTTCCCTTGATTAATAACATTTGTAACATGCAGGTTATAGTTTCCCAAATGGACATTCCAAACTAAGATTTATTCCATAAAATCAATGTTACCCTAGATATATGAAAACACACGCTTCTGGCATTTCGCCAATTTATTTGACTTGGCATGTTTCTGTCCTGGTGTTTCCATTTCTAGTTTATCTCAAGAATTCAACCACTGAATTTTAATGGAGCAGCAGGGTTGATAAGGGAGAAACAAAACTTTCAAATGATTTTATTCTTTTCCCAAAAGGAACTGAAGAAAACAAGCAAAGACTATTTGAGAAAATTGAATTTCTCTCATTTAGGAAATTTAAATTTTCTGCATGTTGACATCACATAGAGGGATACAAAGCAACAGGGTATATTCATCTATTTGCATTATGCGAATTACTGGAAGAGATGAGCTCAGGTAGCATATTTGATCTGTTTACCATGATCAGATTCATTTGAGAAGAATTGATAGTACTAATAAAATTTTAATAGTTTAGTATGCTACACCTCTGCTTAAGAATACGCACATGTTGAAGAGTAGATGTGACTCCAGCAATATTTATCTCGATCAATGTGTGAAGTGGAGCTGAGAGGGTGTTACATATGCTCACTAGGAGGTTCATTAACAGGAAGGTCTTTGGAACAGAATAGATCATTGTGTGGTTCAAGGAAGTTGATCAATGGTAGAATCCCTCTGAATACATGTTTTCTGTCTTCATTTCTTCTCCATCTATTGTCCATAGTGTAAGGCTTCTTTGGAATCTTAATTCATAATCACTTATTTTCGACTATCTTGTGTTTTGTCACTTTATTTTTACCATAATGATTAAGACAAATTTCTAGAGGGTCAATACTACCATACCATTTCCTAGTTATCTGCCACTTACTATCCGCTAAGCATCTAGTGCAAAACATTCTTTCTTTGGCTCTTAAGGTCCTGCAGGACTTGATCTCTGTAACTCATCTGTCGGCCAAGAGCCTCTGCTTTCTTGAGGGGCCCCACACATGTCTGCTATGATTCTGGTAGCATGGTGATCAAATTGATTAACGAAACTTCATGAGCAATAAAGCCAGGGAAACTGTGCAGATGCTTTTTAGCCTAGTTTCCAAAGTCATATGTTAGTATGGCTTCCCTCATTTTTTATTGTTTGAAAAAGATTACAGGGTCAGCATATCTGCAAAGAGAAAGGCTCTTAACAGACATTGCCTTGTGATGAGCAAATGACAAGGCCACGTTGTAAATGAATGTCTCGAGCAAAAGAGATTGCTGTATCTGTCTTTGCAAACATAATCTACCATATTGATCAAAAAATCTCCTTATTTTTCATCTATTTGGCCTTGAATCTAGGAGGCAATGAGTACCTCTTTCCAGTGTTTCTTCTTATTCTTCAAGAATTTTTGAACAACAAGTTGTCTATATTCTCTTTTAATTCTCTTCTACCAGAAATACTAGATAATTCTTTTGTTTTTGTTTTTGTTTTTAAAGACAAGGTTTCTTTGTGTAGCATTGGAACAGGCTTTGTAGACCAGGCTAGCCTCAAACTCAGAAATCTGCCTGCCTCTGCCTCCCAATTTTTGGGATTAAAATCCAGTGCCATCAAAGCCCAGAGGATTAACTGTTACTTTGTATCTTAAATTAGTTTTTTTCCAATCTCTTAAGAAACATTATTGAATTTAAAACACCAGAATAGTGATATAAATAGCTTCATCACCCCACACTAATAGACAAACTAAATAAAGAAACTCTAGAGTTAAATGACATCAAAAATCAAATGGACATAACAAATATCTAGAGAATATTCCACCCAAATCCTAAAGAAATACAGATTCTTCCCAGCAGTCCATGTACCTTTCTCTAAAATAGACCAAAAAATTAGGACAGAAACTACGTCTCAACAAATACTAAACATTTAAAAATCACATTCTATGTTCTCTCAGACAATTGTGGAATAAAGCTGGATCTCAACAATAATAGAAATGACATAAAATAAGGAATTTCAGAGAAGCTAAACAGCATACTACTAAATCAAAATTGTATGGTGACAGAAAGCAAAGAGGAAATTCAAAAAATTAAATGTAAATGAATATACAACATATAAAAATCTTCAAGACACAAAGGAGTTTTAAAAGAAAAAGTTTTTAGTGTAATGTGCCTATACCCCAGATTTCAAGAGATCTCAAACTGATAATTAAATAATGTATCTGAAGAAATTCAAAACAGAAGCAACCAATACTCTAAAACAGATATGAAAAAGTAACCATAATCAGGGCTGAAATTCATAAAATTAGCACACACACAGAGTTAACACAATAAATAATATTTCAAATTAAATTTTAGAAATTAACAAATTAATTTCTTAATTACTTTTAAA
>NC_137969.1:132886615-132891490 GCF_963924665.1 Micromys minutus
GAATTGCCTGCAATCCTAGAACCATCTGGATTTCCAGAAAGTATGCATTAAAAAAAAGCAGTTGATAAATTCTCTGTCTATGTCTAGAATGAGAAAGATAAGCGACCTAAAACATATATCCCAAGAAACTACTTTTCTGTTGCATTGAAGTGAGCAAGACATGTCAGAGAACTCCTACAGCTGATAAGCAACTTCAACAAAGTGGCTGGATATAAAATTAATTCAAACAAATCAGTAGCCTTCCTTTATGCAAAGGATAAACATGCTGAGAAAGAAATTAGGGAATACCACCCACCACAGTAGTCCCAAATAATATAAAACACCTTGGTGTGACTCTAACCAAGCAACTGAAAGATCTGTATGACAAGAACATCAAGTCTCTGAGGAAAGAAATTGAAGAAGATCTCAGAATATGGAAAGATCTTTCATGTTCATGGATTGGCTGAAATAATATAGTAAAAATATCATCTTGTCAAAAGCAATCTACAGATTTAATATAATCCCCATCAAAATACCAACTCAATTTTTCATAGAGTTAGAAAGAGAAATTTGCAAATTTATTTGGAATAACAACAAACAAACAAACAAACAAACAAAAAACAGGATAGTAAAAGCTATCCTCAATAATAAAATAATTTCTTTTTGATTCTCTACCCCTGACCTCAAGCTGTATTACAGATCAATTATGATAAAAACTGTATGATATTGGCAAAGAGACAGGAAGTTAGAATAAATGTTATAGAATAAAGCCAAGTGGGAAAAAGATCGCATTTTCAACAAATGGTGCTGGTCTAACTGGTGGTCAGCATGTTTAAGAATAGAAATAGATCCATTCTTATCTTCTTGTACAACGCTTAAGTCGAATTGGATCAAAGACCTCCACATAAAACTAGATATGCTCAAACCAAAAGAAGAGAAAGGGGGGAAGCTCCTCAAACACACAGACACTGGGGATATTTTCCTGAACAGAACACCAATGACTTATATTCTAAGATAAAGAATAAACAAATGGGACCTCATAAAATTGCAAAGATTATGTAAAGCCAAGGACACTCTCATTAGAACAAAACAGCAATCCACAGAATAGGAAAAGGTCTTTGCCAATCCTACATCTGAAAGAGGGCTACTATCCAATATATACAAGGAACTCAAGAAGTTAGACTTCAGAGAAACAAATAACCCTATTAAAAATGGCATATGGAGCTAAAAAAGAATTCACAACTGAGGAATACCGAATGGCTGAGAAACACCTAAAGAAATGTTCAGCATCCCTAGTCATCAGAAACATGCAAATCAAAACAATCCTGCGATTCCACCTCACACCAGTCAGAATGGCTAGAATTAAAAACTTAAGTGACAGCAGATGCTGACAAGGATGTGGAAAGAGAGGAACACTCCTCCACTGTTGGTGGGACTGCAAGCTGGTACAACCACTCTAAAAATCAGTCTGCAGGTTCCTCAGAAAACTGGACATAGTACTACCTGAGGACCAATCCATACCACCCCTGGGCAGATACTTAAAATATGCTCCAACATATAACAAGGACTCATTTTCCACTATGTTCATAGCAACCTTATATATCATAGCCAGAAGCTGAAAAGACCCCAGATGCCCTCCAACAGAGGAATAGATGCAGAAAATGTGGTACATTACATGATGAAATACTACTCAGGTATTAAAAACAATGACTTCATGAAATTCCTAGGCAAATGGATGGAACTTAAAGCTGTCATCCTGAGTGAGGCAACCCTATCACACATACACAACAATAACAACAACAAAAACCTACATATGGTATTCAATAACTAATAAGTGGATATTAGTCCAAAAGCTCATATTACTCAAAAATACAATTCAATAGTACATGAAGTGCAAGAAGAAGGAAGACCAGTGTGCAGATGCTTCAGTCCTTCCTAGAAGGGGGAACAAAAGTATTCATAGGAGGAAATAGGGAGACAAAGTTTGAAGTAGAAACCAAAGCAAAAGCCATCCAGAGACTGCCCCACGTGGAGTTCCAGCCCATATCCAGCCACCAAACACAGACCATGTTGCTGATGCCAAGACAGGTTCCTGAAGAAGTTGAAGGGGTTTGCAACCCCATTACAAGTACAATGCCAACTTACCATAGCACTCAGGGACTAAAAAACTATCCAAAGTGCACAAAAGGAAGGATACATGGCTCTATCACTATATGTAGCAGAGGACGACCTGACCTTGTTGGGTATCAATGAGAACAGAAGCCCTTGGTCTTGACAAGGTTCAATACCCCAGTGTAGAGGAATATTAGGGTGGGGAGGTTGGAGGAGCTGGTCGGGTAGCGGTACCCCCGGAGAAGCAGGGGGAGGGGGATGTGATAGTGTGTTTATGGAGGGGAAACTGGGAAAGAGGATAACATTTAAAATGTAAATAAAATATATCCCCCCCAAAAAAGATAATAATGTCTTTAGGATGTGAAACAGTAATCTTTTAGTCAGAAGAGATGGAAAGAAGTAACTACTGTCTTGGTGACTCAGTAGAAAGTGCTGCAGAAGAGGCTGGAGAGATGACTCAGTGGTTCAGAGCACTCGTTGCTATTCCAAAGGACTCAGGTTCAATTCCCAGCAACCACATAGCAGTTCACAACTCTCTGTAACTCCAGTTCTGATGGATAAGACACCCTCACCCTGATACACATAAAAAATAAAATAGAAAGTACTACAGATAATATCGGTCTGGTGAAGGTTTTGTGGCTCTGACCAAATCTTTTTACTTCCAGAAATTGAGTGGTATTTTTTGTTTAAAATGGTTATGCATAGATTTATTGTCAAACTACTTTTCCCCATACTAACTATCCTTTTAATTATTCAAAATTAAAATATCTGAAAACACTGAAATTATGTTTCATTTATATTTATTTTTCTGGAATATTAGCAGTTTCATTGATACTTATCAGATTTCCTGTGAAGTATCTTTTATATAACCCCAGGACAGTGATTTAACACACAAAATAGCATTTAACTATTGACAAATATATTATTACAAACAAGAAATCATTTCATTTGTGTATTAATTCTATGGAATAGTTGGCCTTATAATGATTATTATGTGAATGAGGAAAAACTGAGGCTTTTGGATTTTTGAGTGGCCCTATTTCACACCACAGGATGAGCCAAGGGTAAAAACAGAATCTAAGAACTCTGTGTGTTGTTCTGCCTTTCTTTTTCTCAGGGAGAAGACAGTGAGAAATGCATTTTCTTCCTTTCTTACTGTGGTAGCATGAATATATGTGTCCCATGGCAAGTGAAACTATTAGGAGGTGTGGCCTGGCTTGAATAGGTGTGGCCTTGTTACAGGAAATGTGTCACTGTGTAGTTGGCTCCTGGTGCTCAAGCTCTGCTTAGGGTGGAGAGGACCCTCCTCTTAGCTGCCTGCAGAGGAGACTCTCCTGGATGTCTTTGGATCAAAATGTCAACCTTTTGGCTCCTCCAGCAACAAGTCTGCCTGCACACTGCCATGCTTCCTGCCATGATGATAATGGAATGGACCTCTGAAACCTATTCAAGGTTGTCCTTTATAACAATTGCCTTTGTCATGGTATCTCTTCACAGCAATAAAAATCTAACAAAGACACATACCAGTGAGATATCTGAAGTACCAAGGTATATAAATTGGTGGCTGGAGTTGAAACAAGAGACTGATACATACATATCTTGTAACTTCATTACTTGCAAGCTGTACACACCAGGCACAGGTGTATAGCCAGGTTTTGACACATAGATGATACAAATTTAGCTGCACTATCTCTGGACCACTCCTTAGTGATTTCTGTTTATTACTTCAACGTAGTTAAGGATGTGTTCTTCACTGCTTTGTCAGCCAGGATAACATTATGATTTCTTTTACCATAGAACTGATATCATTTTATCAAATTTAGACCTGTATGTCCAAATTATATTTGGTCAGTAAAGTACTTGTAGTAAGCATCCAAAATAGAGATTAATACATATGGAATGTTAGTTTGACAGATAATCCACATAGAGGAAGCTTCCAAAATATACTTAAATCAAAATGTATTTGGAACTAAAATTATTAGCAGAGGCCTGTCTGGCTTCAGTCTCCCTTGGGAGCCATAATTTCATATTTTGAACATTCTCTCAGACGAGTATTACTGCTGAATGGATTTTCTTAACAGGTTTTCCGTTGAACTCTGTCCAGTCCAGAGTGTGTCAAGAAAATGTTTTAGCTCCATCCTATTTCTGCTTGGCCAGAGAAAGCTTTTAATCTCTGGAAAGCTCACATTTTAAAAACATGGGTTAGAAAAGTAGGTTTTTTTTTTTTTTTTTTTTGAAAGAAAGAGAATGTCATTGCTTTCTAAATACAAAAACAAATTATATTATCTGGCAGCTTTTTATCAACACACCAATTTCTGGGAAATGTTTATTATTGCATAAATATCATGCCTACTCCCAGCTTCAGTGCACAGATTCAATAAACATGTGTCAGAGTATTGTGTGTAATATTTATAATGTAATCATTATAAAAGAGACCTAACAGAAGTTCTAAATAATTGGAGGTTCAATAATTAAATGAATGTGTGTGATAAAAATGTTGGAGGGGGAAAGTGGAAGGAGCAGCCCATTAAGCATTTTCTACCTTTGGAGAATACACTTAATGATTTTGCCAACAAAGCACAATTTTGTCCTTCCTGTTTATTTGTTGTATGCTGAATGAAACTGATCTTGATTTACCAAAAGAGAACTCAACTTTATAATTTTCTATTGACATATTTATTTTAATATGCATGTCTTTGGGGGGGTTATTTATTTTCATTCTTATTTTTATTAATCCCTTCATACACACATACAACATGTTTTCATCATAATCATTGCTTCTGC
>NC_137969.1:134216690-134359962 GCF_963924665.1 Micromys minutus
CTCCAGACGGGGGCTGCACACAATGTCTAGTGCTGGTCAAAGGCAGAAAGTGTCTCAGTACTGATGGGGCAATGTGATCTCTGAAGAATCTCAAATTAACAGCCACTTACAAAGGAATAATTCATTTGTTCTAATGTAACATTACATATTATAGAAACCAAACTTAAGGCCAGGACTCATGCCCAGCAGCATGTTGGCAGCACAGCTTAATGGCATTTTTGAAGATTTTTTTTTGCTATTTTTATGTAGCTTTATTTGGAATTTTATTTAACTGTCTTAAGCTTTTGATGGTATATTATTGTTTCTGGAATCATGTTTCAAGTGTGTGCACATGTGAGCTTTCCAGGCATGTTTTTCATGTTGTGGTTGTTGCTGTGTTTGCTTGTTTTAATATTCTTTTATCTATTTGAAAGAAAGTATGGTAATAGGTGGATAAGAGGGGAGGTAGATTTGTGATTAGTTTGTATAGGGAAAATTTGATCTGAATATATTGTACAAAATGATTTTCAATCTAAAAATTATTTTTAAAAATGGATGATATTAAGGGCTGATCTCTTTCTTCAAGTTTTACCTGACTTCCTTTGAATATATTTAAGTTTGGCCATGGCTAAGTAAGCAAGTTCACAAGCCATTACATAATCTTTGACCAAGTTTTCATGTACAGCATCCCTGAGAGGACTCATTTTGCTCCCTGCAGCGTGGCACAGAGGGCTCACAGCCACAGACTTGCACTCGGTTTTCATATTGCCAAGGATGTTATTAATGTTTTATTGAAGTGCAGAATTCTTCTGATTGTTGAATCTGCATTAAGTTAGAGTCTGAGGCCAGGTTTCCTGACGGGCCTCTGACAGAGCATGTCAGAAATGATGACAGATACAGCAGTGTTCACAGCAATATGGCAGCTGCCAGAGGGAAGCAAATAATAAGCTCTAAAAAAATGCCAATTTTAACTTAAAAAGAAATCTATAATTTTCACACGGTAAAACCTCTGCCTCACTAAAGATTTTTGGAAAACAGAGTTATGGAATATGAATTCATTTGTCCTTGAAAATGAATCCAGATATATCTGCTTTTGAAACATAGATAATGGAGAATCTTCTTCTGTTTTGTTTTGACCACTAAACTTTGTTTGGAGAGAGAATAGCACATTGTAGAGGGGTAGTTTACTTTCAAATCAATTACTAATATAAATTTTGTTGGGAATAAATCTTTGCAAAAGAACTTTCAAACAACTCATGAAGGTATCTCATGCTAATCTTAAACCAGACAAAACCTAAAGTGAAGTACATGATGTTTTGAATTTTCGATTATCATATCACGGTATTATTATGCTCTAGATGTTTGGCCAACTGAAGCTTATTAATTCTGATTACACGATATTGTAAAATTCTTAAATCCCAAAGCAACTTCAAAAAATGAAAACAGTTTTATGTATGAATCTCATGTGTTTCAGATAGTATTAAGGCTTTATTTTAAGAGTGTCAAATTATATTTCTCCCTTGTATAGACATTAACAGTGATTCATACTTATTATTATTTAATGACATTATATAAAAACATTTAAAATGTATTTCCATTTACTTTTTCCTTTAGTACTATTTGTTCATAAACTTAGATTTGTTAATATTTTTGTGACCATGAATATTGGATAAACAGTCTTTGAATCAATACCCTTTTTATTTTCTAGGTACCCTTTATCCAAAATTCTTCAATGTATAAGATACAATGTAGAAAGCTCTGAACACTCAAGAAACAACTTATAGACTATATGAAGTTCAAGAAAAATAAAGGCCAAAAGAAAATAGAAAAATCATTATGCTTAATCTTTACACACCAAGAAAACTTTGACTAATTCCAGGTTACATCTTGTTTTACAGGTACTTTATGTTAATTGTAACTAGTAAGATTTTAAGGCATATTATCAAAACTTTAAAAAATCAAGTACTGACAAAAATGTATTCATATACTTTTGTGCAAAAATGCTTTTAAAATATGTATATTTATCTTTGTTTTTTAAAATAAAGTTGTTTAATTAAAAAAATAAAATGAAAGATCCAATGTGGTAGGTAAGATAATACATAATTTGGTAGATGATAGATGATAAATGATAGATAGATAGATAGATAGATAGATGATATATATATATATATATATATATATATATATATATATATATATATATATACATACATGGATAAATAGACAGATAGATCATAGGTAGGTAGATAAATATATAGGTAAGTAGGTAGGTAGGTATATAGATTGAATGAGTGACTGACCCATGATAGGAAGATAGGTAGATAGATACATAGAATGGTATATATATTATATAAAAGATGATTGATAGAAAAGTGAGAGGTAGACCTCTGATAGCATCTGGCTTAAGGACAGAATAATTGTCAGTCCTAGAAAAGCAGAAAAATTCAACTTAACCTCATTTTTAAATATTATATCTATGCTTCTAGCCATTAGAATGATGCCCTCTATAATGAAATGGACATTCTTCACCAGTGGAATCATATACTCATTGCCTTGATAATCTCCTTAGATACTCATCTGAGAATGACACATTATGAACAATGCATGCATTATGTAATCTAGGCAGACATTCAAATTAAACTTAATAACATCATAGGGTAGCATATCTTCATTTTTAAAAGCTTATACTATAATATTAGTAACAACTGATGTCATTGAATGTGAATATATGGGTATGAACACAATATTTCTTTAATAAAATTTTCATAGCTTCAAGCTTCTTCAGATAATAAGGGACCTTTGTCATTAGTGTTTATTCCTAATGGTGTTCAAAGATTGTGTTTTGATATTGACAACACACCTAGTTCTTCACCACTTCAATAACATCAAGTTTAAAGGTTTCACTAGATCACCCCAAGTTATTTCTCCCTTTCTATTTCCCTAATTCTGTAGTATCTGACCCTCCAATACACAAACTCCCATATCTCATATACCTATACATTTGTTTTAATTTTTTTTTGAATTTTGCTCCTTGGCTTTTAAATTTGCATCTTTTCTTTTTATTTTTAATTCTTACAATATAATTCTATTTGCTCATGTTGGCCCTTCAGTAATTCAGTAGAAAGCTAATGATATGCTTTATTTACTTTGCATATGTGCATGTGAATGTGTGGCTATGAATGTATAACAGCACAGTTCCTCATAGCTTCAGTTCCAAATCTGATAAATGAATAGACTATGATTCAAAATTATTGTAAAAAACAAAGATATGTAAGCATTTCATGCATAGTGATCAGGTACAGCCTTCTCCTTTTAAGCTAAAGTATAAATCTATTTGCATAGTAAAACACTCTATTATGAATTATGAGTAATCTGAATATGAATTAATTTAAACAGCAGAATATTAGTAAGGTATCTAAAATTACACAAGAAAGCCTGTTTCATCAAAATGTTCTGATCACCTACAATTTTTAATAACCATTAATCTACCATGGATATCAAAATGCCTTTCTCAGTTGTTTCTGTCAATCAATGTAACCATCTTAACATGCATTTGTATGCATGGATATGACATTTGCTTGTGTTTAAATGGAATGAGTTAGTAAAACCTGCCAATGAACATTGGACTTTAGTAAAATTATAATATTTTAAAAATAAATAACTTTGTGCCTTTCTTTTCTGCATCCTTTTTTGCCTTCATTTTCTATATTATTTCCCCCTTTTTATATCTGTTCTACATTCCTTCCTGCTTTATATGTTCTCCAAGATTCATGACTAATTTTGGCATGAATATTAGGTAGTTGAAAATAATATGTGCATTAATCTATTTTGGAAATGACACAATAATTTAATTCACATAAAAAGTTGTCAAGTACCATACATGTCTAACATTTTCAGTTTAGGCCACAGTAATATATATATATATTTTTTTTCTAGAAAAAAAAATATATATATTTTCTAGAAAATCTTAGTTTTCATCTTCAAAATGAAGCTGGACTTAGTTTTCTGATGAGCACACCTATGTTGTATCAGAGATCATTTTACTATTACAATGTTAATACTCCTTAATTGCATATCAAAGAGTATCCAATTCAAACTTAAAGTGTGTTACAGAATAGTGTTGAGCTATAATCTACTGGGTATTTATCTAGTAGTAGACAATATGTCAAGAAAAATAGATGAATAAAGAAAGAAAACCTTGGTGAAGACTACAAATATTTAACAATAAATGAGATGACAGAGATAAACCATAAGTTATTTTTTTCCTCTCTTACAACTTTATTTTTTAAAAAAGAGGGATACATATACAAAATTTGAAAGGCATTTTGGCATAGCACTATATTAATATTTTGTTAGTACTTAATTCTTTTAGAGGTTTGATAGCATGCATTGAAACCCCACTAGTTACCAAAAATATAAAGTACATGTAGGACAGAATGTAACATGGAAACAGATTTCAATAAATTCTTTAAAGCATAGCACTGAAAACAAAACAAAACAAAACAAAATAGAAATAGCAAACAACAACAACCAAGCCCTTTGTGTAAATTAAATTTCCACATAGATTATGACACTATGTGAAGTGCTTGTCTCATGCTTCCATTTGAAGTCTGTTACATTCATTGCTCTTTTAGAAAATGTCAAATAGTATTAAATGATTATATGTAACCATCTCTTCACATTGTAAGCTACTGATATACATAGCAAGTTCTATTTATGTGCCCATTGTAGTGCACCTAGAACATACTAACATCTCAGAGGAGACATTTACAGTCAGAAAATGAAATATTTTAGGGATTGTTAGATATAAAGGCAATGCGTTTGGCTTTTTCTTTTTTTATATTTTTATCATTTTCTACATTGTTAACATAATTAAGTGTATTGATCAGTAGTTTTCCCCTATCCAAAGCTTACATATGGTTACAATTGTACATTTAATTGAGATATGATGAAATAGATTACTTTACCTATATGGAGATTAACAATAGGTGTTCCTGAAAATGACCTATGTGTAATTTAAAATTATTAAATATTCTTGAAGATTAATAAGAAAATAAAAATGTTTTATATAAATAATATATGTTAAAACTGATTATGATATAGGAATAATTCTATTAGACTGAAGGGTTAAGTGCTATATATTGCTATTTTGACAAATGATTTTAATTTCTGAAAAGTACACACAGTATGTTAGCTATTTTGTCAAATGATTTACTTTTCTGAATAATACGCACAATATGTTACGACTCAAAACAGAAGCAAACGAAGCCACAGCGGTTCCTCTATGGTAAGTTAGACAACTCTCTGTCAACTACAAAAGAAATGTACTTAGTAAGAATTAGGATATATTGTAAGCAATACTTTGTATTCATATATAAATTCCATCTTTTACCTGATTAAGATAAAACATAATCACCAGAGTATAATTTTCTCATTAATTTTACTACTAACTAACAAGACAATATTCTTACCAAGTTTAGCAACCATACACAGATAAAAAGAATAAAACTTTTTTCTGGTTAATGAACTCATTCTTAAATTAGAAACCTGAGTTTTGGGGGATTTTTTCAAATCAGTTTTAAGTCATTAATTCTAAATAATTTAACATAAGACTATTAAAAGAATATGAAAAATTACAAGATTTTGCTGATAATTTGTTGGCAATAATTATTTTAAATGTAGATATAGAAAACAATTACATTAATTCATAAAAATTTACTCTTTTTCTTTTAATTTGTACATAGTCAGTTTGCCTCTAAAATAGTCACAGTTATCTTGTTGAAAGTCCCAATCTTTTACATTCCTTCAAAGACAAATTTTGATTTGAGGCTTTAAGAATTTAATTTAACTGTGTTGTACATTTCATTTAAAGCTCCTCCATTGTTTATAAACGTTGACTTTCTCAATATCAACTTCTCATAACTGTACTATATAAGTTATTTCAGCATTTAAACACAGCCAGTTCTTCATTGCAATGGTTATATTTTCAAATTGTTTTTTTCTGTAAGAAACCAAAAAGCATGTTTGAGGTTTCATGATTTTAAAGATGACTGATGTGGATGAAATTATTACAATTTTGAGAGATTTTCTATGTACTTTTCTATGGCTTACATATTCCACATATCTGATAAATATATTAATGTGATTTTTGAAGAAATGGAAACTTCTATTTCTTTTTCTTGTGCCTTGGTGAACTCATTTGATCCTGGTACAGTACGTTCTGAACACTGCTATAGACAAGGCTAGCTATTGTTTTAACATTCTTGTATTGTAACACACTTCCTACTTTTCATAGGGTAAGTCCTGTCTTTCTTTCACTGAACAATTACATGTATTGATACATCATATATATGATTATATATAAGTATACAGCAATTATACGTAATTTAATTGATTACCAAAGAAATCATACAGGGTAATATTGATGTTGTACTTATTACTACATGTTTCTTCTCTTCTATATTTAGCCCTAATTTTTTTTTACTTTGTTATACTATCGTAAGATAAGAATTCTTTCTTTGAGAATAAAGTTATATATCAAGGAAGGAATTCTGCTCAAGGTGACAAATCTATACATTTATTAACAACATGACCTTTTTGGCCAAATGGAGCTCTTTTTAATTCTTGTTTGTAGACAATATGATAAGGTGTCAGCAATTATTTTACACATCAATTTATTCAATCAGTTTTTACGTTGTATTCAGGGATTGATTGAACACTGCAGTCTATATAAAAATTTTTAAACAGTTGTTTTAAACACTTTCATTCTATTAAATTACTAACACACACTTTCATTAAACATTCTAATAAATCTGTTGGTAATTTTTTGTTTTCTATATTTAAAATGGGATATATGCTTATTATTTCTATTATCAATACATTTTAACAGAGTTAATAAAATAATTTTAACATTTACACTGCTATAAAATATCAATAAATTGCATTATTAGATATTTAGTATATTGTTATAGGTCATATTTAAAAATATCATCTTAATTTGACTTTATTTTTTTGTTTTTTTTAAAAACTTTATTTTACAAAACAAAGATAAATGTAAAAATTTTAAACATTTTTGCTTAAAATTATACATTTTTGTCAGTACTTTTTTCAGATTTTAAAATAATTTTTACATAAAATTATATGAATATATTTTTTAGTCAGTACTTGATTTTTTTAAAAGTTTGATAGTAAGCATTGAAAACTTAATAGTTATAATGAGCGTAAAGTACATGTAAAACAAAATGTAACATGGAAATAGTCAAAGTTTTCTTGTTGTGTAAATATATTTTTTATTTTGTTTTGTTTTCTTTATTTCTTGGACTTCATACAGTCTGTGAGTTAAATCTGGGGGAGTGCAAGCCTCTGGGTTAGCATCCCACCATCAGTGACTGCATATTATGTCTGTTCTTTTGTGACTGGGTTATCTCACTCAGGATGATATTCTCTAGATGCAGCCATTTTCTTAAGAATTTGGTTAAGCCATTGTTTCTGGTGGCTGAGTAGTATTCCATTGTGTAAATGTACCACAATTTTTGTATCCATTCATCTTCTGAAGGACATCTGGGTTCTTTCCAGCTTCTGACTATTATAAATAGAGCTGCTATGAACATTGTGATGCATATATCTTTGTTGTGTATTAAAGTGTCTCTGGGGTATATGCCCAGAAGTGGAATAGCTGGGTCTTTAGGTAGTACTATGTCCAATTTTCTGAGGTATCGCCAGACAGATTTCCAGAGTGGTTGTATTAGTTTGCAACCCCACCAACAGTGGAGAAGTGTTCCTCTTTCTCCGCAGCCTCGCCAGCATCTGAGTTTTGGATCTTGGCCAATCTGATTGGTGTGAGGTGGAATCTCAGTGTTGTTTTGATTTGCATTTCCCTGATGGCTAAGGATGTCAAGCACTTCCTCAGATGTTTCTTGGCCATTCGGTTTTCCTCAACTGAAAATGATTTGTTTAGCTCTGTACCCGATTTTTTAATAGGGTTATTTGATTCTCTGGTGTCTAGCTTTTTGTGTTCCTTGCATACCTTGGATATTAGACCTCTATCTGATGTGGTGTTGGTAAACATCTTTTCCCATTCTGTTGGTTGCTGTTTTGATTTCTTGACAATGTCCTTAGCCTTACAGAAACTTTGCAATCTCATTAGGTTCCATTTGTTAATCTTTGACTTTAGAGCTTGAGCCATTGGTGTTTTGTTCAGGAAATTTTCTATGGTTTCTAAACCTATGTGTTCTAAGGTTTTCCCTACTTTCTCATCTAATAGTTTCAGTGTATCTGGTTTAATGTGGAGATCTTTGATCCACTTACACTTGAGCTTTGTACAGGGAGATAAGAAAGGGTCTATTTTCATTCTTTTGCATGCTGAGTGCCAGTTGGACCAGCACCATTTGTTGAATGGGCTGTCTTTTTTCCATTGAATGTTTACTGCTCCTTTGTCATAAATAAGGTGACCATATACATGAGGGCTCATTTCTGGATCTTCTATTCTATTCCATTGACCCACATGCCTATTTCTGTACCAGTACCATGCAGTTTTCAACACAGTTGCCTTGTAATATAGCTTGAGGTCAGGGATAGTGATTCCCGCAGATGTTTTCTTATTGTTGAGGATGGATTTCGCTATATATTGCTTTTATTGTGTTTAAGTATGGACCTTGGATTCCTGTTCTTTCCAGGACTTTTAACATGAAGGGGTGTTGGATTTTGTCAAATGCTTTCTCAGCATCTAGTGAGAAGACCATGTGATTTTGTTCTTTGAGTTTGTTTATACTGTGGATTACATTGATGGTTTCCTTATATTAAACCATCCCTGCATCCCAGGGATGAAGCCTACTTGGTCATGATGAATGATCGTTTTGATGTGTTCTTGGATTCGGTTTGCAAGGATTTTGTTGAGTATTTTTGCATCAATGTTCATAAGTGAGATTGGTCTGAAGTTCTCTTTCCTTGTAGGGTCTTTGTGTGGTTTAGGAATGAGGGTTATTGTAGCCTCAAAAAAATGAGTTAGGTAGTATTCCCTCTGATTCTATATTTTGGAATAAGTTGGAGAGTATTGGTGTTATGTCCGCAATAAATGTCTGATAAAATTCTGCACTGAACACTTCTGGACCTGGGCTTTGTTTGGTTGGGAGGCTTTTGATGATTTCTTCTATTTCATTAGGTGTTATAGGGTTATTTAGATGGTTTACTTGGTCCTGGTTTAACTTTAGGATCTTGTATCTGTCTAGGAATCATACATTTTCTCCAGATTTTCCAATTTTGTGGAGTATAAGTTTTTTAGTAGGATCTGATGATTTCTTGAATTTCCTCAGTTTCAGTTATTATGTCGCCACTTTCCTTTCTGATTTTGTTAATTTGTATACTCTCTCTTTGCCCTCTGGTAAGTCTTTGCTAGAGGTTTATAAATCTTGTTTTTTTTTTTTTTTTTTTTTTTTTTTTTTTTTTTTTTCAAAGAACCAGCTCTTGGTTTTGTTGATTTTTTCAATGGTTCTTTTTTATTCATTTTGATCTGTTTCTGCCCTAATTTTGATTACAGTCTATTCTTCTTGGGTTTATATGCTTCCTTTTGTTCTAGGGCTTTTAGCTGTGCTGTCAGTTTGCTGATGTATGCTCTTTCCAGTTTTTTTTTTGGAAGCACTTAGGGCTATGATTTTTCCTCTCAGTACTGCTTTCATTGCATCCCATAGGTTTAGGTATGTTGTGTCTTTGTTTTCATTGACATCTAGAAAATCCTTAATTTATTTCTTTATTTCTTCTTTGACCCTGCTATCATTTAACAGAGTGTTGTTTAGTTTCCATGTGTATGTAGGCTTTTTGTTGTTTTAGTTGTTGTTAAATACAAACCGTAGACCATGGTGTTCTGAGAGGATGCGTGGGAGTATTTCAATCTTCTTATATCAATTGAGGCTCGATCTGTGTCCAATTATGTGGTCAATTTTCAAGAAGGTACCATGGGGTGGTGAGAAGAAGGTGTATTTTTTTTACTTTAGGATAATATGTTCTGTATATATCTATTAATTCTAGTTGGTTCAAAGTCTTTGCTAGTTTTTCAGTGTCCTTGTTCAGTTTCTGTTTCCATGATCTGTCCATTGGTGAGAGTGGGGTATTAAAGTCTTCCACTATTATTGTGTGGGATGAAATGATTTTTTGAGCTTTAGTAGGGTTTCTTTTATGAATGTGGATGCTTTTTTATTTGGAGCATATATGTTAAGGATTTAGAGTTCCTCCTGACAGATTTCCCCGGTAATGAGTAAAATGTGTCTTTCCTTATCTTTTTTGATAACTTTTGGTTGGAAATTTACTTTATTCGATATTAGAATAGCGACTTCAGCTTGCTTCTAGGGGCTGTTTGCTTGGAAGTTTTTTTTCCCACCCTTTTACTCTGAGATAGTGTCTGTCTTTGTCTCTGAGATGAGTTTCCTGTATGCAGCAAAATGCTGGATTTTGTTTATGTATCCAGTCTGATAGCCTATGTCTCTTTATTGGGAATTGAGTCCATTTATGTTAATAGATATTAAAAAATAGTTGTTTCTGTTTCCTGCCATTATTGCTTTTGTGGGTTGAGTTGTGTCTGTGTGTTTTTCTACTTTTAGTTTTCTTTCCTAGGAGTTTTCTTGTTTTTATTAGGATGTAGTTCCCCTCATTGTATTGGGTTTGCACGTATAATTCGTTGTAGTGCTGGGTTTGTGGTCAGATATTGTGTAAATTTAGTTATGTCTTGAAATATCTTCATTTCTCCATCGATGGTGATTGATAGTTTTGCTGGGTATAGCAGCTTTCGCTGGCACTTGTTTTCTCTTAGGGTCTGCATGATGTCTGTTCAGGCTTTTCTAGCTTTCATAGTCTCTGTTGAGAAATCAGGTGTGATTCTTATTGGTCTGCCTTTATATGTTACCTGACCTTTTTCCCTTACTGTTTTTAGTATTCTTTCTTTGCCCTGGACACTTGGTGTTTTGACTATTATGTGCTGGAAGAAATTTCTCTTCTGGTCCAACCTATTTGGAGTCCTGAAAGCTTGTTTTATGCTCGTGGTCATCTCATTCTTGAGGGTAGGGAAGTTTTCTTCTACGATTTTGTTGAAGATATTACTGTGCCTCTTAGTTTATATTCTTCTCCCTCTTCTATTCCTTTTATCCTTACGTTTGTTCTTCTCATTGTGTCCTGGATCTCTTGGACTTTTTGTGTTAGGAGCTTTTTGTTTTTTGCATCTTCTCTGGCTGTTTTTTCTATGTTTACAATGTTGTTGTCTGCCCCAGAAATTCTCTCTTCCATCTCTTGTAGTCTATTGGAAATGCTTGCATCTGTGACTCCTGATTTCTTTTTTAGGTGTTCTACCTCTAGGGTTGTCTCTTTTAGTGTTTTTTTTTTTTTATTGTGTCATTTTCCATTTTAAATTCCCTCTTCCTTTCCTTTATCTCGTTCGTTCTGTTTTCCTCTAGTTTTTTGAGTTCTTTGAGTCTTTTTTATGTTTCCTCTTTAAAAGCTTCTGATTCTTTTTGCTTTTCCTCTCGTTCCTGTTTAAGGATCTCTATCAGCATCTTGAGGTATGATTTTAGGTCTGCATCTTCTTTTTATGGAGTGTTTGGCATTCCAATGTTTGCTGTTATGGGAGAGCTGGGAACTGGTGTTGCCATGTTGTCTTGGTTTCCTTGGGATATACTTATTCGCTTTCCTCTTGCCATATTGTTGTCAGTGATATGTTCTTGCCTTTTGCTTGTATCTGGTCTGTGTCTCTGGATTTCCACTGGTCCATGTGGCAGATGGACTGAGCTCAGTTCTGCACCCAGAATTTGCCTGGTAGAAACAGAGCTTCCAATGCTGTGTTCCTGGTCCCTGGATTTTTTATACTTCACCTATTGCCTATTATATTCCCAAAGTATACTTACTACGCTAGCATGTTGCTTGATACACATGAAAGACAGCCCAAGTTACTGTCTACTGCCAATATTTACCTCTTAGAACCAATCACTCTATTTTCTTTAAATTATCTGTTGCTTATTGACATTGAGTGTTTTTTCACAAATCTTTAATTATTATATATTTTCTCTCTGAAATGCTTCAGATCTTTAATTTTGCTTTAAATGTGTTTTTTTTTTTAAATATTGAGCATTTTGCATGTGCTTTTAGGATATAAAATGTGTTTTAAGCATCTCACTTTACATATAAACCATTACTTGGCCCTGATAATTTGAGTTAAATATTTATCTCCTATGTTGCCTTCCTTCCTCATATGCTTTCTTGCAGTTTATTAGTATTTTCTCATATAATTGGGAATTGCTCTACCTCAGGACCCCTAGCTATCCCACTCTAGGAGAGTGGAAATATACCTAGAATGTGCCCCATCCTACTGCAAGGGCAGTTGCTCAACATGTTCATTGCAGCTTTAATCACAATACCCAGAAATTGGAAACAAGCCAGATGTCTCTCAATAGAAGCATGGATAATGAAATTGTAGTATTTCTTTACAGAATGGAACATTACTCAGTTGTTTAAACACAATGACATCATGAAATTTGCCAACAAATATATTCAAATAGAAAAAGTGGCCCTAATTGATGTAACCCAGATACAGAAATATAAAAAGTATGTGTTCCCTTAAAAGTGTATGTTAGCTGTTAATCCAAGCCCCAAAGAGGTTAGACAAAGAGAGGGGCTCTATATTGGAATGTCTAGATCTCCCTCAGTATGAGAAAAAGATTTTTCTGTTGTACTGGGAGAGGTAGGGGGGAATCTGTTGGTGGAAAATAGAACAAAAGGAAAGGTCATCAAGAGACTGCCACACCTGGGGATCCATCCCATATGCATCCACCAAATCCAACCCCAGTCACTATTGCTGATGCCAAGACTTGCTTGGTGACAGTGGCCTGATATGGATGTCTCCTGCGAAGCTCTGACAGAGTCTTACTGATTCAAATGAGGATTCTCCCATCTAATCATCCTAAGAACAATATCAACTAACCAGATCCCCCAGGAATTCCTGGGGACTAAACCACCAAACAAAAAAGTACACATGGAGGGACACATGGCTCCAGACACATTTGTAGCAGAAAACACCATTGTCTGGCATCAATAGGAGGAGAAGCCCTTGGTCCTGTGAAAGCTCCCTTTTCCAGTGTGGAAAAATGCCAGGTTGTTGAGATAGGAGTGTGAGTGTATCATAAAAGCAAGGGGTTTGGACGGGATGACATTTGAAATGTACATATATAAAATATCCACCAAAAGTTAACAAAAGAAAAGAAAAAGAAATGTAAAATTAGATAAAATCCAATAAAATAAAAAGAAAAGAAAAAGCAAAGTGCGTAGAGAGACACCTGCATTCTGGGGACTTGGAGATGGTATTTGCAAACCCAATGCAGTGAAAATATGATGGTGAGTCCAGTGGGGACTCCTAGTAATAGGGGAATCTGAAATGCCCATCATTTGCAGCCAAGCATAAATTATGGGGGAGGGCAGGAGAAGAAATATATCAGGCTGAGTTGTTGGTTGAGGGGCTCCTCTGGAGACCGGTACACAACACTGGCCAATGCTAGGGCAGAGGGATATTTGCTAAAAACTGACAGTAGTGTGGGAGGGCATTCTAGAGAGCAAAATCTACACAGCTCATTGGAAGCACAAAGAGCTAGCTGGTTGTCTATATGAAGTTCTAGTCTCTGTTGTGCCAGAAAGTACTCCCTGGGGCATGAAAAACAAAACAAAACAAAACAAAACAAAAAAAAAAAAAAAACATGACACCAATCCAGCTACAAAATCTTCCACCAATAATATGTTCCAGTATGCAAAGGTAGCACAACCACGACAGTATGTGACTAGCCAACCAGTGTTTGGTTTAATCTTGTGGCCGACTCCATGAGAAAATTTCCATGCCCTATATGCTTCATGGATGGCCAGGAACTAGAGACTTGCCTAGACCAGAGTAGAACAGAATATTACAGCTAAAATATAAAATAAATAAAATAGGAATTCCTAATGATATTGTGCCATACTCAAAAATCAGTGCCATAAGAAAGGCTTCCACAGGCTGCAGATTAGAGTAGGTCATAGACAGGTCTTCTGCAAATACACTGTGGTTATGTATTTATTTTTATAAGACTCCTAACAGTGGCAGTGCTCTTGAGACATTGTTACTCCTACTGGGATGCATTGTCCAGCCTTGATATCAGAATTTATGCATAGTTTTATTGTATCTTTTTATGTGGTGTCAGTTTGTATCTCTGGTAAGTCTGCATTCTCCCCCCAGCCCTGGAGATAAATGGAAGATGAGTAGATTGAGGGAGAAAGTAGATAGTAGTGAACTGGGAGGAGTGGAGGGAGGAGAGGATTTGGTCATGTTGCATGGCATGAGGTAAGAATAAATAAAATAAACAAAAACCATGACATGATTCCTAACAATATTCTGTTATACCCAAAGAATGGTATGGTGACTATTCATTATCAGAGAGGCTTCATAGGAGCAGGTGCAGAGACCCACAGCCATACATTATCTAGGGAGCAAGTTTAAACTGGAGGGTCCTATTAGTTCACTTTCCTCCAGGAGGCTTTCATGGTCTCAGAAAGTCCATAGTCAAATCAGTAAGGACAGGGCCACAAGATCTGTACCAGGTCCTTTGTGAATGTTATGAATGTTCGTTTGGTGGTGTTGTAGGAATTCTTACAGTGGGCTCAGGTCTGTCTTTGACATGGCCTGCTTTGGGTAATATTTTTCTCCTGTTTGATTACCTTGTACAGCCTCAGTAGAAGGGCTTTTTGCCATTCCTTATTATGCAACACTATTTTGTCTTCTTAGTTTTTTCTTGGATGTTATCTCTTCCCTAAAGGAAACACAGGGAGGGTGCATCTGGGGAAAACAAGGGATTGGAGGAATTTGGAGAGAGGAGAGGGAGGAGAGGGAGGAAGTGCTGTGAAAGGGATATATTGTGTGAGAGAAGAATCTATTTTCGCTTTTAAAGATATCTCAAATGTGTCATTAAAAAAGAAAATCTTTATTTAGTCATAGTGTTTCTTATTCTATTTCAGACTCAAGGACTATCTGTAATCCCAGCTTATTGGGAGTTGGGGAATGATGAACAGGAGGATTTTATAACTATATTTTCACTAGAATGGCAATGATGCTCTTTCGACCTCTCTGCCTCCTCAGCAAAATCTGGAAATAGCTTCTTTCGTAATTTACAGCATTATTGTATATGATCACAAGTGTTTGCATTCCTTATCTGGTGTGAATGATTTATTTAGCAGTACATGTATGACAAATTTTCTTATTGAGTTCTCTGTTACATCAAAGTGTAGCTGTACTAGAGTATTTTAAGGAGAATGGCTTGTAACTAAGGTCATGATATTTCTAGAACACTGTGTAATATCTATTCTCAATTAATCTCACTGTAACATCCATCAATTGGTGTTAAATTATTTCTTTAAAACGTTAACTCTAAAATGTAAATAAATCACACAGAAAATATATTTAATATCAAATAACTTTTGAAATTAAATAGATTGGTTAATCTAAATAGTCAACAACAATATCAACTAATTAATATGTATTATTCAGTATGGAATAAAATAAATGTGAAATAATGTACATTGTTTTATATGATAGTAAAATAATTAAATAAAATATATCATAATATATCTAATTTTCATAATTTAGAATATAGTTATAGAATTGACTAAGATAGGAACAACCAAAAGGAGTGGAAAATTCTTATAATTAATGTGAATCAAGTCAGAGGAGATGGCTCAAAATATGAAACGCCAATCACACACACATTATTTCTGGGTTTAAAACTTTGAGATTTGTTGGTGGTCCCATCCCTCAACTGGGGGCCTTGTCTACCTATTGGAGGTGGTCTCTACAGGCTACACCTCCCCTTTTCTGTGCATTTTGGCTAAAGTCATTTCTGTTGGTTCCTGGGAGCCTCCCTTTTCCCTGGAATCTAGGACCCTCCAGTGGTTATACCCAGTTCCTAATCTCCTACTGCTATATCTATTTTATTCAATTTTCTGACCATTATTACCTCTCTCCCATCCTCTTGTGTACCTAATACTATCTGCTTCTTGCCTCCACTCCTCTCTACCTCACAGATATCTCCTCCCTCTACTTCCCACAATTATCCTGTCCCCCATCTGTGAAGGACTGAAGCACCCACACCCTGGTCTTCCATTCTCATGGGCATTGTGAGCTTTTGGCCTAACAGGCACTTATCAGTGAGTGCATACCATGTGTTCTTTTGTATCTGGGTTACCTTATGTTTACTCTGTTGGAGAGAAAAAAAGAAGGATTTCTTGTGACAATGAACATAAACCCTGAAATAATCATAAAAACACAGCTGGTGAAAATGTCTCTGGATAACAGACACTGAAAAGGATTGTAAGAAAGTCTTGCCCACAGGATTTACTTAGTCACTTCAATGGGAGGTCTAGCCAGTCATAGCAAAAGAGCTCTGCCTTGGGGTTCTTTTCTGTAGTCACAATATGCACCCTGCTGAATGAACTATCAAGCCACTGAACCATGTCAAGGCAATGGTTGTATTAATAAGAACTCAGTGGTGTAAATGAGATTAGTAACTGATGAGAAGGCACTACAATATAAATTCAGCCTTTAAATCTCTGTGCTGCGAAGATCCACAGATATAGTGCCTGTCCACGGAGAACTAACAGCTCTCATCATGAAGCTAGTACACTGTACTTCAGTAATTTTGGAGCTCAATTCTGAAGTCCCACGAATCTGAATTTTTACCTCTATGTTTCTTTTTCTTCTTTGCGTTTCTGTTTTGTTTTGTTTCGTTTCTGAACATTTGTAGCTGAGTGCAAAGCCTTTCAGCTGCTTCAGATGTTATTTCTAATCAGTGGTAACACTTTTGTTTGCAGACACTTTTTTATTTCATTTATTTTTGTACAGAGACACAACCTGTGAAGGAAGCAGTGTTTTCAAAACATTACAGCTCCATGCTAATCCTGCTGCCTTGCCATCCTGTCTTTCACCATTGCCTACTGTAGAATGTCTCAGGGGGAAGATTAATGTTGGATGTTCCTTTCTACATTTTGACTCTTTTCGAAGCTGTTTTGAGGAACAACTTTGATCTAGATGTACAGCCTGCTAATTATACATATGCCTAGTAATCTATCTATGAACTTACACAACTGATAATTAATCTAATTCCATAGCAAATATCTATCTATTGAGTTGCCCAGGATTCTCTCTTGTTCACTGGGATCCTCTGACCATATTGTGCATCAATGTCTTTTTAGTGTGGTTGATTTTCTGGTCAGGATTATTTTTAACATATTTTAATATATCATACACTCACACAATGTACTTTGATGATTTCCACCCTTACGTGCTTTATTCAGCTTCTGACAGACCTCTACATCATGTCTCCCACCAAACACCCATACCCAGGAGGTCTTAGTTATCTAGGAAATGAGATGAAATGCCAGTCTTAAGAGAAAATAAATGGAAATCATAGAAAAGTGTCACAACTAAGTTCATTGTACTAGAAACAGGAAAACCCATTGGCTGTTTTTGATCATGGTCTTTCACACAGAAGTAGAAATCTAACTGTGGCATAACACTGTGCACATAGGTGCAAAATAATAAAAAAGATTTGTCAATCCTAGTCACTCATATATAAATGCCTTGGGTAATTTTAATATCACTTCTTTTGAACAAATTTAAAAAACTAAGATGAAAAAACAAATTTTAAGCATTTTTGCATAATTGTATACAAATACATTTTTGTCAGTGCCTGGATTTTTTTTTCCAAAGGTTTGATCATGGACATTAAGGTCTTACTAGTTACAATGAGCAAAAAGTACATGTAAAACAGGATATAACCCAGAATTAGTCAAAGTTTTCTTGGTGGGTAAGGATTGAGCATAATGTTTTTTTTTTTTCCTTGAACTTCACGCGGTGTGTGAGTTGTTTCTGGGGTGTTCAGAGCTTTCTGGGGTTAGTATCCAATTATCAGTGACTGAATATTGTGTCTGTTCTTTTGTGACTGGGTTATCTCACTCAGGATGATATTCTCTAGATGCAACCTTTTTCTTAAGAATTTTGTTAAGTCATTGTTTCTGATAGCTGAGTAGTACTCCATTGTGTAAATGTACCACGATTTTTGTATCCATTCATCTACTGAAGGACATCTGGGTTCTTTCCAGCTTCTGGCTATTATAAATAGAACCGCTATAAACATTGTGGTGCATGCGTCTTTGTTGTATATTAGAGTGTCTTTGGGGTATATGCCCAGAAGCTGGATCTTCAGGTAGTACTATGTACAATTTTCTGAGGAATTGACAGACTGATTTCCAGAGTGGTTTTATCAGTTTACAAACCCAACAACAGTGGAGAATTGTTCCTCTTTCTCCACAACCTTGCCAGCATATGCTGTCTTCTGAGTTTTAAATCACTTTTTAAGTTAAAACTACAGACCAAGAAGAAGAAAGAACAAGATTGGATACTTCAGTTCTTCTTAGTATAGGGAACAAAATACTCACAGGAGGAAGATGGTGGTAGGGATTTAGGAGTAAGAGAGAAATGGGGGGAAAGGGGACAGATTCAGGTATGAGAGGAGATGGTGGGAGATATTTATAGGGTCAGGATATTGAACAGTTGTGTAGCAACTGTGATGAATAGGTCACTAAGATTAGCCACCAGAAAGTCCCAGATCCTAGGAAAGCAAGTATCTCCCAGGACCAAATGGGGATTTTAGATGAAACACCACAAAAAGGGAAGGAAGACCCTCTATAAACTATATCCAGAGGTTAGGCAAGGCCCCTGAATGAGGAAGAAGGACACCCACTCATCTCCAAAATTTTACCTCAGAATTGATTCTGAAGAAAATAATGTAACAAAGAGTAGAGCAGGGACTGAAGAAAAAGGCCTCCCAGAAATGCCCCACCTGGGATTCCATCCCATATGCAGACACCAATCCCAGAATCTACTGCTGATGCCCAGAAGTGCTTGCTGACAGGAGCTTAATATATCTGTTTCCTGAGAGGTTCTGCCAGATCCTGAATAATACAGATGTGGATGCATGCAGTCAACCATCTGGCTGTACACAGGGATTGATTACCCTAATGGAGGAGTTTGGGGGAAAACTGAAGGAGCTGAAGGGGTTGCAACCCATAGGAAGACCAAAAATATCAACCAACCAGACACACTAGAGCTCCCAGAGACTAAACCACCAAACAAAGAGTACATACACATAGAGGGACCCATTGCACATGTTGCAGAAAATGACTTTATTTGGCAACAATGGAAAGAAAGATTATTGGTCCTGTGAAGGCTCAATGCCTCAGTTTAGAGGAATGCTAGGGTGGTGAGGTAGGATTGGGTCAGTGGGTAAGAGAGCACCCTCATACATTTCTTAATCTCATAGCCTGAGCACCTTTTTTTCTTTTCTTCATACCATCCATTTTATTCTTCCTCTTTCTTGCTTTCTATTCTCTCTTCCTTCCCTCTTTCTTCTCTCCTCCTTCCCTTTCCTTCATTTCTACATTTTCTTTCTGTCTTTCTACCTATCATTCTTTTCTTCTTTTCTTCCTCTCTCTCCTCTTTCTATCCTACCTTAATTTGGTTTTCCTTCCCTTCATTCTTCCTTCATTCCTTTCTTCCTTGCTTCTATTCATTCTTCTTTTGCTTCCTTTTTCCCTCCTTCATTCCCATTCTCTTTCTTTCCATTCAGTCTCCTTTCCTCATTTTTTTCTTTTCTTTATTCTTTTCTTGCTTAAGTTATACAATCCATCATTTCATTCCTTTTCTTCTATTCATTCCTGCCTCTTTCCTTCCTTCCTCTTTTCCTTAATTTGTTCCTTCCTTCCTTTCTTCCTTCATTTTTTTCTTCTTTCCCTTCCCTTCCATTCCCCTTGCATTTTGTCCTCCCCTTTCTTTGTACCATCTATTCTTCTTTATTTCTTTACCTCATTACCTCCTGTCTTCTACCCTTATTTCAAGCCTTTCAGCTTCCTTCCTCCTTTCCCTTCTTCATGCTCTTGTACATCTGCTCTTCCTATATTTTGTTCTAATTCTTTCCTTTTCCCCATTAAATCTACTATAGAAAAGTTTCTTAATGATTTCAGAAACATGTGCAAAGCATCTAATGATTTGTCAAACAAACTAGCTTTACGAGAATCTGTCTGCTGGCCTTTAAGGAGGAAGTAAATTTCCTGCTAAATTAACACGATAAAATACCAGAAGAAATGATATATTTTTGTTGCATTGTTTATGTAATATATTATCTAACTATTTGTGTGTAAATAAGGGCATTTTCGTTTATTCATCATTTGTCTTATATTTGTTTATTTATTTCAACAGTTGACATTAAAAAGTAATAGAAATGATATTAAAAATGATTGGGTTTCAAGAGCAATGGAGTGGCTTTATGGAGTCAGATTAAATAAGTAACAATAAATAACTTGATCAGTTGTCAAAATATTCATTTCAATTGCTAAAGTAAAACTTAAAAGGAAAATATTAGTTATGTTCTACACAATTTGATTTGAATTTACCTGCTATTAATTGATATTATTTTTTCATTGATATTTCATAGTTATGATCAAATATTGGCTAATATTTTGATAAGGAAATGACAATGTATTTAATAACCTAAAAAATTAATCAGTGTTGATCAATACAGCCTAGGGCAATTTTGAAAGATTATTTAACTATATTATATTTTTATTGCAACAAAATGTTTATTTATTGATTTATTTTATAAATTAAACAACTTTATTTTTTAAAAAAGATAAATGTACAGATTTTAACCATTTTTGCATAAAAGCATGTGAATACATTTTTGTCAGTACTTGATTTTTTTTAAAGGTTTTGATACGGAGAAAGAGGAACACTTCTCCACTATTGGTGGGGTTGTTAACTGGTACAACCACTCTGGAAATCGGTCTGGTGGTTTCTCAGAAAACTGGACACAATACTACCTGAAGAACCAGTGATTCTACTTCTGGGCATATACCCCAAAGATGATCCAACATACAATAAGGACACATGCTTCACCATGTCCATAGCAGTCTTATTTATAATATCCAGAACCTGGAAAGAACTCAGATATCCTTCAGTAGATTAATGGATGCAGAAATTGTGGTATATTTACACAATGAAGTACTACTCAGCTCTCAGAAAAAATGACTTCATAAAATTCTTAAGAAAATAGATGCATCTAGAGAATATCATCCTGAGTGATATAACCCAGTCACAAAAGAACAGGCATAATATGCAGTCACTGATAATTGGATACTAACTCCAGAAAGTTCTGAACACCCCGGAAACAACTCACAGACTATATGAAGTTCAAAAAATAAAAATAAAAAAATAAACAAAACCAAAGGCCAAATAAAAAAGAAAAGCAAAAACCATTCTATTGTATTTTTGTTTCTTATAACAGTAAACCAAATTGCCTTGCTTTAATACCTCATTTTAACAGTAGACTTTCTTGTCTTAACATTTACATCCCTGGTTTAATCCAAGAATTCTCAGTTTATCTTTCAAGTAGTTTAGTGTTATACTGCCTAATCATTCCTAATCCATTTTCTATGTAGGGATTCTGAGTGAACCTTCTGTGACAGGTTAATGGAGGACAATGAAACATTTCAATAACTTGCAAGATTTTGAGTCCAATGTCTATTGTAGACCTGAACTCATCTTAAAATCTAGACAAAAGAAAGAAACGAGTTACCAAAAATGTAAAATGCAATGTATAGTGAATGTTCACTTTCATAACTTTTGCTGAAATTGATCATTCAGTGAAACATCCCTTTTGGCTTTTCTGTTAATGTGTGTGTGAATATTTAGTTGAATCAGCTAACATTTTATGACACACACCATGAATTCTGCACTGGAGCTTAGAAAATGTAGGAATTCAGACAGTAGGTTATACTGTATAGAATAGAGACACTGAGGGTCTTTAAATCCCAAAATATCAGGTACTAAATGAACATTAGGAAAAGAAAGATTTGAACAATAGTGAAGGACAGCTCCAAAGAGGTTCCAGAAGAATCTTGATGAGACAGCATTCTAAGCTTACTGGATAATCAAACAGAACAAATTTTAGATCTTGCCACTGTATGTACTACAGAGAATTGGAAAAGAATGATAAATATGTTTAACTTAGGGTTTTATTTAATTGAATTTTGTTGAGAACAAAAGAGAGTAGACTATATTTGATTGGCCTTATTTTCCCTCTGCTTACTCTGACTTTTATACAGAAGGTCATACAACTCAATACATATAAATATATTGATGTGAAGTTGCTTTTAACACTTGAAAAATTTTATGCTACTTTTCTTTCTTTAAGAAAGATACATAATTAACACATGTGAACTAATTAAACTTGGAATGAATAACATTTGCTTCCCTTGTGACTGTATGACAGCACAAAGTCAACATTCTTCATTTCTTTCCAATTTAGGAAGATACACATGAATAGAAATAATATATTCACACCAGAATATCACCAAAACCCGCAAAAGAGGATGAAGTGAAAGTGAGGTGAATTAACTAAAATAAAATAAATAGAAACTTACACCATGGAGACAAATGTCATGTTACTCCTGGAACTGAATAAAAATATAATATTTTTCTGATAGTAAGAAACAAAGACATAAAATCAAGACTTTCTTTATGTGGTCAACCAGGTCCACAACCTGTTCTGCTGGGAAGCATGGAGGATGAAAATGGAAATACTTTTTGTCTTTTTTTGTTTAATACTTGTATACATTCAATACTAAGTAACTTTATTTTACTACTTTTTGTAAATAAAATGAGTTTCAGTGTAATTATATTTTCTCCTGTCATAAACATTTCAGAAAGGTTTCTTTTCTGAGATATTGCTATGATACTTTTACATAGCCTGTATCCATATGCTCTGGGTGACACTTCACTGCATTGATCAATCACCATTACCTAGACACTACATACAGATGTTAAGAACTTCAAAAGTCGGAGATGTTATGCTGAGTGAATGGACACTAGAAAGTTGGCCTGTCACAGCTTTATAGATGCTGACAGAAGTCAAGAGACACTGGAGTTAGAGTCAAAGGCTTTAGTTGTTATGACAGAGGAGGCAGGTAAGCTACATAAATCCATGGCTCTGTTTCTTCTCAGTGATGGGTATGACACGAAGGTGTACACATGTGTATGATTGATGTACACAGAGGGACTAAATCAGATAGTAGAGTCCAAGTATAGGCATGTACTATTTCATAGATGATAGTGATAATGTGACAATAAACAAATCTGTTCTCTGTTGTATATCATAAAGTTCTATCTCTACTGTCCATTATTATAGATTTTACTAATGTTCTTTCAAGGATAGTGTGGGATAAAATATTTCTTATGACATAGAAATACTAAAAGCTGTAAAGACATATATGACTCAAAATTAAACTTCAGTAACATTTTTCACTTTTCAAGCAAATCATAATAAGTAATTTCAGACATGACACTCCAACAGATATTATAAGTATCTTTACTTTAGTATTATTTCTTCAGAGAGCTTTTATAAGTATCTTTCAACTAGCATATTAATTTTCAAATAGCATTTTCAAATAAAAGGATATTTGCTGTTTTGCATTTCTCCTTTTTAATTTCTTACGCCCTTCATTTCCATACATGAACAGTTACACTCTCTAAACTCTTAAATAATAAAATAGGCTAAACATGACATTTTGCCAATGTAATTGGAGGATGTAACAGGGTTGCAGAACTTATCACAAATTCCATGTAAAATAAAGTGTTTTAACTTAATATTCTTTGTATAGCTATCAACACCTTCCAAAGGTAATACAATGTCCTAACCCATTAAAGACAAGTCTTTAATTTCTGGAAATCCCCTAAAGGCACTAGCCTTGCTTTTCAGCTTCCATGGTCCTGCTCATTGTAAATTGAAGAAGGACAAGAATGTTGAAGTTGGTTTGCATGTGTTTCATTTTGGATAAAAGACACCGGACTTGGAGCTACATTATTTGGACAAATTTCCCATGCTGCTGTTGTGCAGCAGCAAAGATTTTATTTTCAACTTTATGGTGGAGGATAGGGTTTTGAAGGATTCAATTTTTTTCTAATGGATTGGCCACTGGGTGTTTGACCATGCTCCAGTGAATGTGTGGACATCACAAATTTCACTTGTTATTTTTTTTTTTTTTTTTTTCTCTGAGAAAGCATATGTGTGTCTAAAGAGTGAACATCTGAAGACTGGTAAGTAAATATAGTCATGAAAATCCTAAATGATCAATAAAAATATTATGTGGAAATAAATGTATCCATGTTATGGTCTCTGGTTCCCTAACCATTAATGAAAAAAAAATCCTTCATACCTCAGCACAATCATACTTGTCTGCCATTAAAATAACATTGTTATGCAACCAATGATTTCTTTGATATTCATCAATATTCAAGCATATTTTTACATAAAACTTAACAACATGCTGTGATTTGTCTTTGTTTTAATATGATCCTTGGAAGAAATAAGTAAATAAATTAAATAATTAATTTGCTAAAATCCTACTGATATCATTTTATTATGGCAAACCAAGATAGGGATACTACCAAAATCCCATTAGGTGAATCAGTGAATTTTACTTGAGTTTTCTGAAGAAAGGTGTGTGGGAAATATCAGAGGTCTAAATGCCTTAATTACAACTACATCATCATAACCTTCTTCTACATGCTTACCAATTTGTGGAAGCTAGAACCTTAATATCACCTGCAGAGAGCTCAGCAGGTTAAGAATATCCTTTTCCAGGTAGCACAGTTTTTCAGAGTGAGTTCCAAGTAGCATGGCTGAATTTTGCCTCTATTTGACAGCTTGATTTCTGTGAGTCATGTTAAGGAGGATATGTTGGTTTGAGGTAATCTCTCAGTAATTCCTACTGGATATTCATTTTTAGGGAAAAAGGAACCCAGTGAACCTAGATCATTTCTGTGTCTTCCTGAAAGTAACATATTGTAGACTTTTTCAGTTTTAGCAACCTTTCCTCAGTATGCGATTTTTCCCATCCTTTAAGAAAATCTTGTCAGTACTTAATTCTTTTAGAGGTTTGATAGCATGCATTGAAATCCCACTAGTTACCATAAGCATTAAGTACATGTAGGAGAATGTAACATGCCTTTAAAAATCTGCATATGCTCATTGTAACTAGTAAGGTTTTTTTTTTTTTATAAAACAACTTTATTTTACAAAACAAAGATAAATGTACAGATTTTAAACATTTTTTGCTTAAAATTATACATTTTTGTCAGTACTTTTTTCATATTTTAACATAATTTTTACATAAAACTATAAGAATATCTTTTTTTAGTCAGTACTTGATTTTTTTCAAGGTTTGATTGTATGCCTTGAAAACTTAATAGTTACAATGAGCTAAAGTACATGTAAAACAAAATGTAACATGGAAATAGTTAAAGTTTTCTTGTTTTGTAAATATTTTTTGTTTTGTTTTTTTTTTTTTTTTTTTTTTTTTTTTATTTCTTGGACTTCCTACAGTCTGTGAGTTGTTTCTGGGGGAGTGCAAGCCTCTGGGGTTAGCATCCCACTATCAGTGACTGCATATTATGTCTGTTCTTTTGTGACTGGGTTGTCTCACTCAGGATGATATTCTCTAGATGCAGCCATTTTCTTAAGAATTTGGTTAAGTCATTGTTTCTGGTGGCTGAGTAGTATTCCATTGTGTATATGTACCACAATTTTTGAATCCATTCATCTTCTGAAGGACATCTGGGTTCCTTCCAGCTTTTGGCTATTATAA
Organism: Micromys minutus; assembly: GCF_963924665.1. Lineage (NCBI taxonomy): Eukaryota > Metazoa > Chordata > Mammalia > Rodentia > Muridae > Micromys > Micromys minutus. The sequence continues at coordinate 134,242,419 of NC_137969.1, forward strand.
ATAGAGCCGCTATGAACATTGTGGTGCATATATCTTTGTTCTGTATTAAAGTGTCTCTGGGGTATATGCCCAGAACTATCAAACCTTAAAAAATAATTACTGACAAAAATGTATTCATATATATTTATGTAAAAATGCTTTTAAAATCTGTATATTTATCTCTGTTTTTTAAAATAAAGTTGATCAATTAAAAAATCTCTATATGTAACCTGTTTTTTTTTTAAAAAAATAAAGCTATAACAGAGAAAAAAAGAAAAGAAAAGAAAATCTTGTATCTTAAGGGAATAACCTCCAAGATAGTTTTTTTTTTAAATCATAGGAAATTACTCTGTAACAATTACATTGGTGTATGTTTTACTAGCTTCAGAAGTATAAATGACTTAATGACAGCTTCATTGGCAAAACTACTCCAAAAGTGTGCTATTTCATGAAGGACAGAACCTGGCCTTTCATTTGCAGGCTGCCCAACAAATTAGAGAGTGTCTCTTCTAGGGAGCTCATTCATTCTCAGGCATATCAAGCTGTGTGGTGGATTAAAATATGCCACCATATAATTTCTAATCAATAATTTTCTTGCATAGATTTTTTTGTTGATGATTTTAGTATTTGTGCCATGTTCCTGAAAGGGAACTCTTTCCATGAGTTGATATTTATGATATTGGATAAAAATATTATCCAATAAACTTGCATATCTGTGAATGTCAAAACAGTAATAATAATGGCTCTAGAAAGATATGCAAACAGACATGAAAGGGATAGGAATTTTATAGAACTAACCAACTTCTTTCTGACTTTATTTACATACTGTTTTCTATAAAATATGTTACTGTATTATGAATTTGAATTATACTTTTTCTATAACCACAATTCCTATATCTTTTCTAACTTTTTACCCCAAATTCACTGTTTCTCTCTTTTGTACTTTCTTCCTCTTGGAAAAATTAAAAGAAATCAGAAACTCATACCTAAAAGTTTTATTGTTGTTGTATCCCCATTATGTAATAAATATATTTAAATTGCTGTCAGATATTTATACATATTAGAGACATATAATAGTAGCATTTTACAGGGCTTTCAAAATCCCTGTGATGTTAGTTATCGCTCACTAATATTACCCTTCATCTTTCTCTTCTATTCCTTCTCCATTTAACACATTAGTATATTTACCCTTATAAAACTGTGTTTTATTCCCTCCTCCTTCAAGAATCCACTTCTCAGACACCAAAACCAGATACTACTGCTGATGCCAAGAAGAAATTGCTTGCAGGAGCTTGGTATAGTTGTCCTCTAACAGTTTCTACCGGAGCCTGTCCAATAAAGATGTGAATACAACCAGTCAAATATCTGACTTTGTGCAGGGACCCCAATGGAGAAGTCAGAGCAAGAACTGAAGAAGTTGAAGGGGTTTGCAACTCCATAGGAAGAACAACAATATCAACCAACCAGACACCCCAAAGCTCGCAGAGTCTAAACCACCACTCAAAAGATACACATGGGGAACCCATGGCTACAGCTTTATATGTAGCAGAAGATTGTTTTTTCTCGCATCACTTGGCAGTAAGTCTCTTGGTCTTGTAAAGGTTCAATGACCCAAGGTAGGAGAATGCTAGGGCGCTGAGACAGGGGTGTGTGGGAAGGTGGGGGAGCACCCTCAGAGGCAGGGGGAGGAGGAAGGGATAGGGGGTTGTACAGGAAAAAATGGGAAGGGGAATAACATTTGAAAACCTCAGAATACCCAAGAAACAATTCACAAAACTTATGAAGCTCAAAGAGAAGTAAGTCCTGAAGGTGGATGCCTCAGTTCTTAGAAGGGAGAACAAAGCACTCATGGAAGGAAATAAAGGGACAAATAGAGGAGCAGGATTAGAGAAAAGATTATTCAGAGACTGCCTCATCTGGGGATCCACCGCATATATATCCAGTGAACCAACATACTATTGCTTATGTTAAACAGTGCTTACTGGAAGGATCCTGATATAGATGACTCTGAGGAGGATCTGCTAGACCCAAACTGATACAGAGGAGGATGCTTGCAGCTAACCATCAGAGTGAATAAGAGAATTTAGAGTACACATCTCACCAAACTTGGTGATTATGTTGTAATATTTGGCAGAATGATTGAAAAAGACAGCAATTGTAGACTTTTTTCATGAAGACAATATTTTCTAGAATTGACAGGGCCCTCATACACATTGACTCACAGAAAGGATGACTGGAAACATAACACGTGAACAAGATGTATCCAGTCAAATTACAACATGGACCATAAGGGTTCATGCAATAAGTTCCTGAGGGATGCTGAGAGCAAAAAACATGGTTTCACCACAAAAAAATCAATCCTATGAGTTATCCAAACCAACTTTCTGTCCTAAAAATATGCACATTTAAACAACATTATAAGGACTTAGTATGTATTTATATATTTAAAATGTATATATATAGTATATAATATACATATTATATAACACATTTGTGTGTGATATGTTTTATATAGGATAATAGTATATATAAATATATGATAATATATTATATATATAATATATATAAAATGGGGCAGTGATGGAAAAGAGGGCAAGATTTTCAAAGAGAGCAAGAGTCAAAAGAGTACATAAGAGGAGTTACAAGATAAAAAGCATTGTATGGAAACATAAAATTATATTCTCAGAATCATAATTTTATAATAAAGACACAGCAAAAAAAGAGTATATGAACAAGAAGTTGAAAATTAATATTGTAGAGGAATTATTAATTATAATTATAATTAATTAATAATGTATAAATCTGATTTATAGGAATGGAGGAATTATTATATTCATGTATGACATTATTTATAAAGAAAAGAGAAAATTAGAGTCAAAATTAATATCTCAATAAAGGTATAGATAGCAATTTTGTTGAGAGTAGAATAAACTAATTTTATTCTTGATGATAAAAATTTTGTACATTTGACAAATTAAATACTATAAATATTGAGCAGCAACTCTTTGAACATATATCTTTTTTTTGGTATTTTTTTCATATGGCTTGTTCCCATATTATTTTGTATTTTCAATGTGGCAGGAACCATTTTTTAACAAAGCTTATTATCCTTTTTGTAGAAGATTCAATTTCAAATGTTTTGTGAGATTAAAAGTATAACTCGATGCATACTGTCAAACCTTTAAAAAGATCGAGTACTGACTATTCATATAGATTTATGTAAAAATTATTTTAAAATCTGAAAAAAAAGTACTGACAAAAATGTATTGTATAATTTTATGCAAAAAATGCTTGAAATCTGTACATTTATCTTTGTTTTGTAAAATAAAGGTGTTAATAAAAAAAGTTTTAGAGAAAATTAAAATATTATTTAAAAAAGTATAACTCAAGGTTTTACATGAGCAGAAGTTCATTACCTAACTACAATTAAAGCTCTGTGCCTTTGGCATTCTTACTGTATTTGAGCTATTAACTGATAACAGGCTCTTCAACAGATTCAATATATGTGTGCCTGATTCTGTATTTAATGTCTTGTTTACATATCTATCAGTGGTATGTATAGATTGGTGTATATACATAGGCATATACATACACTTATATTTAAGTCTTGAGATAAATCCAGAACTATACTGATACAGTTGAAGATGCTTGTGGCTAACCATTGGATTGAACACAGGAACCTCAATAAAGGAACTAGAGAAAACTGAAGGAGCTGAAAGAGTCTGCAACCCCATGAGAAAAACTACAACATCAAACAAACAAACACTCTAGAGCTTCCAGGAACTAAAACACCAACCAATGAGCATTCATGGAGAGACCCATGTCTCTAGTTGCATATATAGCAGAGAATAGCATTGTCTAGCATCAATGGGAGGAGAGGCATTTGGTCCAGTGAAGGTTTGTTTTCCCAGTGTTGAGAAATGCCAAGGCAGTGAGCTTGGAAAGGGGGTACCTTAAAGGAAGCAAATGGCAGGAGGGAAGGAGATAACACTTTAAATGTAAATACAGAAAATATCTAATATGAATCATCAAATTCAATCTAATACATTTATATTTTTTAATTTTCATTTTCCTTACTGATACTGAACATTTGAACCAATAATTTTAATATATTTAATTTTAATATATTTATCTTTGCTCAATCTCCCTAGATGTCCCTAGTCTCCTAAGGTAACCCTCAAAGTTCTAGAAGTCTATTCACATTGTTAACACCTCATGACCATAACTCTAATGTTCTAGAATTAAAATAAAATCAAGCACTAATTACCCCCTTCTGTTAAACAATGTTTACATTTATTCTACTGGAAATGTACTTTCAAGAAAATAGAGGTAAAAAAATAAAGAAATCAATTTTATTCTTGCAACTTTATTTAAGAAAACAGAGATACATGTACATATTTTTAAAAGCATTTTAGCATAAAACTATCTAAATATATTTTGTCATTACTTGATTTTTTAAAAATGTTTGATGGTATTGCAATCTCACTAGTTACAATAAGCATAAAGTGCATATAAAACAAAGCATATTATTGAAATAGTTAAAGTTTTCTTGATATTTCATAACTCAAGAGCTAAGAAGATAGTCTTGTGGCAATTTTTGGTATTTAAAAATCATTATGTTTAATATATACACACCAATAAATCAATTTTAATATTTAATGATTATATAAGTACTTTCATATTTACCCAATATATTTTTTGTTTTAAAACATATAATATTTATATAGTCAAATCTAAAAGTAAAGTAAAATTACCTTTATTCTGAGATGTGTTGCCTTTCCTTGCCTAGCATTGTTGTAGAGGGATTGTATATAGGGTAAATATCAGGCCTCATTTTTGATAGGTAGCTATGTATGACCTTTTTATTCTAGTTTTGCTGTGTTACAGATAACATTTTAACAAATCAATGAAATGTTCCTCAAGATAATCCCAGTAGTATGGAGTTTCTAAGAAATGGTAGAAACTCATTTTTTGAGGCTACAATAACCCTCATACCTAAGCCACACAAAGACCCTACAAGGAAAGAGAACTTCAGACCAATCTCACTTATGAACATTGATGCAAAAATACTCAACAAAATCCTTGCAAACCGAATCCAAGAAGACATCAAAACCATCATTCATCATGACCAAGTAGGCTTCATCCCTAGGATGCAGGGATGGTTTAACATAAGGAAATCCATCAATGTAATCCACCATATAAACAAACTTAAAGACCAAAATCACATGGTCATCTCACTAGACGCTGAAAAAGCATTCAACAAAATCCAACACCCCTTCATGTTAAAAGTCCTGGAAAGAACAGGAATCCAAGGCCCATATTTAAACATAATAAAAGCAATATACAGCAAACAAACAGCCAACATCAAACTTAATGGCGAGAAACTTGAAGCAATCCCACTAAAATCAGGGACTCAACAAGGCTGCCCACTCTCTCCCTACCTATTCAACATAGTACTGGAAGTTCTGGCTGGAGCAATTAGACAGCAAAAGGAGATCAAGGGGATACAAATCGGAAAGGAAGAGATAAAAACATCACTCTTTGCCGATGACATGATAATGTACTTGAGTGACCCCAAAAATTCCACCAGAGAACTCCTACAGCTGATAAACAAGTTCAGCAAAGTGGCCGGATACAAAATTAACTCAAACCAATCAGTAGCCTTCCTATACTCAAAGGACAAACATGTGGAAAAAGAAATTAGGGAAAAGGTACCCTTCACAATAGTTACAAAAACTATGAAATACCTTGGTGTGACTCTAACTAAGGAAGTGAAGGACCTATATGACAAGAACTTCAAACCTCTAAAGAAAGAAATTGAGGAGGATCTCAGAAAATGGAAAGATCTCCCATGCTCATGGATTGGAAAGATCAACATCTTAAAAATGGCCATCCTACCAAAAGCAATCTACAGATTCAATGCAATTCCCATAAAAATTCCAACCCAGTTCTTCATGGAATTGGAAAGATCAATGTGCAATTTCATATGGAATAACAAAAGACCTAGAATAGCGAAATCCATCCTCAACAACAAAAAAACATCTGCGGGAATCACTATCCCTGACCTCAAGCTATATTACAAGGCAATTGTGCTGAAAACTGCATGGTACTGGTACAGAAATAGGCAAGTGGATCAATGGAATAGAATAGAAGATCCAGAAGTGAGCCCTCATGTATATGGTCACCTGATTTTTGACAAAGGAGCAGTAAACATTCAATGGAAAAAGGAAAGCCTATTCAACAAATGGTGCTGGTCCAACTGGCACTCAACATGCAAAAGAATGAAAATAGACCCGTTCTTATCTCCTTGTACAAAGCTCAAGTGTAAGTAGATTAAAGATCTCCACATTAAACCAGATACACTGGAACTATTAGATGAGAAAGTAGGGAAACCCTTAGAACACATAGGCACAGGAGAAAATTTCCTGAACAAAACACCAATGGCTCAAGCTCTAAGGTCAAAGATTAACAAATGGGACTTAATGAGATTGCAAAGTTTCTGTAAGGCTAAGGACATCGTCAAGAAAACAAAACGGCAACCAACAGAATGGGAAAAGATCTTTACCAACACCACATCAGATAGAGGCCTAATATCCAAGGTGTACAAGGAACTCAAAAGGCTAGACACCAGAGAATCAAATAACCCTATTAAAAAATGGGGTACAGAGCTAAACAAATCATTTTCAGTTGAGGAACACCGAATGGCCGAAAAACATCTGAGGAAGTGCTCGACATCCTTAGCCATCAGGGAAATGCAAATCAAAACAACCCCAAGATTCCACCTCACACCAGTCAGATTGGCCAAGATCCAAAACTCAGATGACAGCAGATGCTGGTGAGGCTGCGGAGAAAGAGGAACACTTCTCCACTGTTGGTGGGGTTGCAAGCTAATGCAACCACTCTGGAAATCTGTCTGGCGATACCTCAGAAAATTGGATATAGTACTACCTGAAGACCCAGCTATTCCACTTCTGGGCATATACCCCAGAGACACTTTAATACACAACAAAGATATATGCACCACAATGTTCATAGCGCCTCTATTTATAATAGCCAGAAGCTGGAAGGAACCCAGATGTCCTTCAGAAGACGAATGGATACAAAAATTTTGGTACATATACACAATGGAATACTACTCAGCCACCAGAAACAATGACTTAACCAAATTCTTAAGAAAATGGCTGCATCTAGAGAAGATCATCCTGAGTGAGATAACCCAGTCACATAAGAACAGACATAATATGCAGTCACTGATAGTGGGATGCTAACCCCAGAGGCTTGCACTCCCCCAGAATCAACTCACAGACTGTATGAAGTCCAAGAAATAAAGAAAACAAAAAATATACATATATTCACAAAACAAGAAGACTTTGACTATTCCCATGTTGCGTTTTGTTTTGCATGTACTTTACGCTTATTGCAACTAGTATGTTTTCAATGCATACTGTCAAGCCCTTGAAAAAAGTCAAGTACTGACTAAAAAACATATTCACATGGTTTTATGTAAAATTTATTTTAATGTCTGAAAAAACAGTATTGACAAAAATGTATAATTTTAAGCAAAAAATGTTTAAAATCTTTACATTTCTCTTTGTTTTGCAAAATAAAGTCGTTTTAAAAAAAAAAAGAAATGGTAGAAACCAGTAGCTTATCAGAAATCATAGTCTCAAACGATGACAGGTGATCATGTATGTTTTGCAAAACAGGGCCAGTTGAGTCAGAAGGGTTGTGAATATACCTCAGAAAAACAGGGATTATGTGGAAAATAAAGACAATGTTGGAAGTAACTTGTTATCCTTTCAGCATATTCAGTGAGCAAAAATGTTAGATTACTTCTGAATGGAATATCAGTTAATGGTCATATCAAATTAAATGACAACTGGGGCATGGAAAAGAGCTTTGAATCTCCAACTGCCCCACATGGAGATCCAGGCAACATGCAGCCACCAAACCCACACAATATTTTTGATGCTAAGAAGTGCATGTGAACAGGAGCCTGACATAGCTGTCTCCTGAGAGGCTTTACCAGATCATGGCCAATACAGGGGTAGATACTGACGGCCATCCTGTTGAACTAAGAATTTGGTCCCCAATAGAGTAGCTAGAGAAAAAAAGTGAAACAGCTAAAGGGGTTTGCAACCCCATAAGAAGAATACCAAACAACCAGAGCTCCCAGGGACTAAACCAATATCCAAATAGTACATATGGACAGACTTCAGTTGCACATGTACCAGAGGATGGTGTTGTTGGGAATTAATGAGAAGAGAAGTGCTTGGTCCTTGCAAGGATTGATGCCACCAGGGTAGGGTAATAAGAGGGTGAGGAGGAAAGAGGAGTTGGGGGAGCACCCTCATAGAAACAGAAGAGGAGAATGCAATAGGAGAGTTATGGAGGGGAAATCAGGAATGGGGATAACATTTGAAATGAAAATAAAATGAAAAAAAAAAAGATTTCAGATATGGATCTAAATGAAGAGAAAGAAAGCTAATATAAATGAATTAAAACTGGTTTAAAAACAAAGATTGACAAGGTAAATTTAAATACATACATAAGGTAATTTATTGTAAACAATACACAGCTTAGCAGTGATACAGTAAGCACATAAACAGTAAACTTTATGGTCAAAGAGAAAGAACAAAGAAAGAAGGTTTGAATAGGTACCATTTTAAAATTCTAACAGGTAACTATGTACCTTGAAATATGATTATACATTTCTAGGAATATAAACAAATTTACCTCATCTGTTTCTTAAAGGTATATTTACTTAATTCCTTGATTAATTCTATATGTATAAAATGTATTTGCTTAAATCTGCATTGCAATATTTCCTTTAAAATTCCTTTCATATTTTCCGTCTAGTTTCATTTTTTGAATCATTAATTGGCACTGGTGTATACATGGGTATAGAGGAATGCTGGGCCATTCACTGAAACATTATTAACCCTATTGTTGAAGTATTTACTTATGTGTCAAAAGAGTTTAAATTATTTCTAGTTATTGCAAAACATTTTAGTATGGCTTTTAAAAATATATCTGTGTTCCACATTTCATTTGAGTTGCTTTCACCTTATATGTATAATTTCCAATCAAAATAAGAGGATATGATTTTAACTAACAGACAACATTCTCTGATGTAATCAAAACTAAATATTTATACCTGACAGGATTAGATAAGAACAAATTCTTAATGTCCTGGATATGAATATGCAGTACTTTTCTTCATCAGTATTAATGTTAATGGGTGACAATATAGAAAAATTAAGGGTCACTATATACAAAAGAAGAACTAGCTTGGGATCTCTACCTTTGATGCTTCAGTTAATCTTTAAACAAATAGTAATGCATAGAAATAAATTCAAACAATTATTATTAAACATTTACAATTTTCCCAGAGGATAAAACACTAGTTTAGATTTGTCTATCAGGGCAAGTATGGCTCTGAGTAGGAAGTCATAAACAGGCTAAAAAAACAATAGAATGAAGTAGGTTTGTTTTCTGTTCTCCAGGGTCATAAAGAAGCAGAGGAGAAGGTTGTCCTCACATACTGAGATCCTTGACTCACAAAGCAACTAGATGCATGAAATCTAGTGTGTTTTTTTTTTTATTCCATTCAACTCATTTTGTGGTAAAATATACTGAACTAAAACAGATTGTGTTAAACCTGATTTTTTTTTAAACATGAAGTTATAATAGTTCTCTTCATCAGTACCTCTGTTATATTTTATTGCTGTCCAGAGAAAACAGAATTTCTATTTTCATATTGTTTGCAAAGTTTCAGTTAGTACCAGTAAAGAATAAAAAATAAAACAATATCATAAATGATGGATAGTAATACAATATACCTTATCATTCATAACAGTTATTTGATTAATATTATATTGGAATCCTGTTAAGTACAAATTTACTGGGAAATGAAAAATGCTTTGGGATTATTGTAAATATTAGTCAAGTAGAAACAAATAAGAAATGATCTGACATTTAATATAGTCTCACACTGAAAAGTTACTTTCTTATACATAAATCTAAACTGAAGGGTCTTAATAGTGAGAGGGGAAGTATAAACAGGCCCTATCCCTAAAGCAGAAAAAAACTTCAACTCATAACCATTTGCAAAAGGAAAATTATTTCTCTAACCACGTGTCAATAACGATACAGCCTACTAGGGGCAGGAATCATGCCCTGTAAAAGTCACACACACTGAACTCAGTAGCATTTTTGAAAGTTTTATTTTTCCTCATATTGTATTGTCAAGGTATTTTTTTAACATTACAGGCTTTTTGTGTATATTCTATGGTATATACTTTTGTGTTTTCTGTAATTTTTGTGTATGTGAATCTATATATCTCTGTCTATATGTATGTTTTGTGCTTTGTTGACTCTTCATTTGTTTTGTACTATTCTAGTTTGTTTGGGTTCTTTTGTTAGATTTAATTATCATTATTTTATTGTAGGTATCTTGTCGTTTTGGAATGAGAGAAAAGGGAAGCATAAGAACTTGAGGAGGAATGGAGGAAGGGAGATTTGGGACACGTTGGGGGATGGGAACCCCTAATGAGAATATATTATGCTGAAAACCAAATCTATACACGATTAAAATAAATTAAACAGTAAACATAAAATTCATCTCTTTTTGTTTCTGTTACAATTCCAAATATTTCTATTAAGTTTTAGAAGCCTGGAAGTTCAGAACTACAATCAAAGCTACGTGATATGCTCTATTAGAACAATCATGAACTGAAAGACTACAGAGCAGGAAAATATCTCCACCAATTCTACATCTGAAATAGATTTGATTTCTAAAATATATAAAGTACTCAAGAAGTTAGATACCAACAAACCAAATAATCCAATTTAAAGAAAAAAAAATGGGATACAGAACTAAACAGAATTCTCAACTATATGGATGAGAAAAAAATTAAGGAGTTGTTGATGTCCCTAGTCCCTAAGGAAATGAAGTCAAAAGGACTCTGAGATGCGACCTTCCACCCATCAGAATGGCTAACATCAAGCGATTGCACAAACTGAAGATGATATGGAACCAGGGCAATAGTCCTCCACTGCTGATGAGAATACAAACTTGGATAGCCATTTTGGAAATCAATGTGTCAGTTTCTCAGGAAATTGGGAATGGGTCTACATAAAAACCCAGCTTTATCAATCCTGTGCACAAACCCATGAGATGCTCTGCCATAATATATGGACAGTTGTTCCACTATGATAGTAACTTTATTCATAATAGCCATCTGGAAAAAAATCAGATGTCTCTCAATCAAAAAAAAAATAAAATTAAATTAAAAGAAAGAAAGAAAGAAAGAAAAGAAAAGAAAAGAAAAGAAAAGAAAAGAAAAGAAAAGAAAACCTGGTTCAGTTACACAATGGAATGGTACTCAGCCATTAAAACCAACGACATCATAATATTTGTAGGCAAATGATGGAACTAGGAAACACCATTCTGAGTGAGGTAACTCAAACTCAGAAAGATGTACATGGTATGTACATAGTGCATGTTAGTCATAAATCACAGGATAATCCTGCTACCACCCAAGGGCGCAAATATGGTGAATAATATGAATGTCACAAGGGAGGACAGAAGATGAAATATAATAGTTATAAGGTGGATGGGACAGGGGATGAAGAGGGAAGCAGGGGCAAGGATGACGGGCTGGAGAAATCCAGGGAGAGACGGCCATGATTGTGGATGTAAATTAGCAGCAAGCGGGGTCGGAAATTACTAGGATATGCCAAAGACCTGAACTGTGGATGGCTCCAGCAATGATATGCGAGTACCTTCAGCTGAGACTGCTAGCACTGTGGAATAAGAAGACTGAAGTGGCCACCTCCTATAGCCTAGTGGCGGGATGAGAACACTAACTTGCCTACAAAATCTTTTACCCAAAATTCATGCTGGCCAAAAGAAGTGAGGGACCAAGACGGATCAGAGACTGAAGGAATGTCAAGCCAATGACTGTACCAACTTGAAGCCCATCCTATGTGCAAGCACCAATCGCTTACACTAATAATGATACTCTGTAAATAGGATCCTAGTATAACTGTCTTTTAAGAGGCTACACTCTACAGCTGACTGAAACAGATTCAGGGATCTATAGCCAGACATTAGATGGAGCTTGGAGAGTCCTGTGAAAGGTGTAGACACTCTGAAGAAACTGGAAGTGATGAGGAATCCACAAAGTCAATTAACCTGGGCCCTTCTAGGGTCCCTAAGACAGAACTACCAACCAAAGAGCACAATTTGGCTGGACCTACGACCTTCTCAAATATATAAGCTGCAGCTTAATTGTTCTTGCAGCTTGTGTGTCTCCCACCAAATGGAGTAAGGGCTTTCTCTGACTGTGTTTCCTGCCTGTTGATCGTGTTCCCATAACTGTGCTGTCTTGTCTATCATCATTGGGAGAGAATGTATGAAGTCCTGCTATGACATGATATGCCGTGATGGGTTGGTACCCAGGTGGGAACTCTGCCTTCTTAGAGAGGAGGAGAAGCAAGTATAGGAGAAGGGACTGTGTGCGGGAAGACTGGGAGGACAAGGGGCTGCAATCAGATTGTAAATTGAATAAATAAATAAATTAATAAGAAGACAGGAAAACACACTTACATGCTTCATAGTGCCAAGGTAGGTACAGCACATCCATCAAAACAAAAAAAAAAGTGCAAAGTAACAAATTACTGCTGGAGGTGTGCATAGATTATAGAATGTTAAACTGTAAAATTTATTCTCTAGCATAACTAAATACAAAACAAATAACTAAGAACTGAAAGAGAAATTTTTGAACTAAAACAGAATTGTTCAGGAAATTATTTTTTATTGTAATAAGCTAAAATTTACAAAGAGGAATTACTTTTAGTTACATAGTAATTTTTTCTAATAAGATTTTTTTACTTTATTGTAGACTTATTTTCCTCAAATTTCTGAAGGTGTTAGTTAAGTTTACACTATAAAAATTTAAATTGGAATTTTTGAAATAATTCATGGGGAGATCTTATCTCTTTATTTCATTTTTACTTCCAAGACATGGAAGCCAACAAATTTAATCAATATGTCCAATTCTTGAATAAGACCATTGCTTTTCATAAACTGTACAGGATTGAATGAAGTAAGCCTATTTAAAATTGTTAAAAAGTGGACGTTTTATAAATACCACAATTATATTATCCATCTTAATTATCATATAATTCCTAAATAATCCTCGGGCAGCTCATCATATTTTGTTAAAAATAGGTTTGAAATCCTAGTTTTAATAAATAAGTCCTGATGGCAGAATGCTCTTTAGTCTAAATTAAATCTGTATTGTCAATTACTTATGTAATTTATTTATATTTAGAAAACATAGACATTCTGGAGTATGGAAACTCATCAATAAAAAGCTATTATGTCAGATAAGAATAGAAAAAAGAGGAAAGTCCCAAAATTTTATATATCATATTTTCATTTGTCAAGACAAAAGCAGAAAAATGAAAAAGGCATCTTTTCTAACAGGAAGCATAAAATATCAACATTCCTGTATATAAAATTCACATTTAATTCATACAGATTTACAAAAGAAAACCTTTGACATAAGGTTTATATTTATAAAGAAAAATTCTCTTTTTGTACATATGTTTGTATTGCAAATCAGAAAAAAAGGAATGGGATTAATACAAGGGCAAGTAATCATCTATATAGCAAAGATTAAGGAAAGGAGGTTTGATATTCAGTAGAAGCTAAAATGTCTGACACTTCTCAATTTCTTTTTCTCACGAATAGGAAACAAGAAATTGACTTTGTTTAAGACATAGCACTACACTCTACACTAATATAAATACATGACTACTGAGAAGGGTAAGTATAGCAATGTTCTGCTTGCTTAATATACTTTGGAATATTACAGAGCCAAGGGAAATCAGTGTTTATTCTTCTAGGACAATGGCAAACCCAGTGTGAGATTCTTCTTAAGCTCTGACCCCTGCCCCATAACTTCTCAGTAGTTGTGTCTATAACAGAGTCGTTTCCAATAAAACATCATCAGGGTTCCATTAAACGTGTAATGAAGTTGGAGAAGAAGCTCAAATTTGAACAATAATTGTAGCCATAATTGAAACAATTATGTTCTCTCTATTTTACCATGTTAGGTATATGGAACATTTTCATGAAGCCAAACGAGTTTCCTCTTCAGTGGCATGCTTTGTTCTCCTTCATCTGCTTCCAGCCTGACTTGACACTCAGCGCTTCAACTCGTAGAATAGCACCATCATGTACACCAATCTTTCAGCACAGGGTTGTAATGTATATAATATCCAAATGATGAAAATCCTCCCACAAAAGATCCATTTTAATACATCATTTTAGAACTTGAATAACATAAAAATGTAATAGTGATATGGATTTGGATTACTGAGGTTTATGAAGTTTATTAGAAGAGTTACTAATACCATTACAAACTGAAAGCAGAACAGAAGCTTGATGAAAATCTAGGGATAGTTTGGGCCTCAGCACCTGAGACAAAATATATGGAAAGACTGTGCAGAAAATCACAGCCCACAGCATAGAACTGGAAATCTCTACCTAGACACATCTCTGAAAATGGATTTGTTCACAGCCAGGTTTGTGATTGCCATGTAAGAGGCAAAGAAGAGAAATAAGCAGAAGGGTATGTCACAGTTCTAATGTAAATTCACATTTTAAATGAGATGTTGTGGTACTTTTAAATCTGTTAGTGCCTCACATAAAATTTCATTTTAATTAGAAAAATAAACGAAAGCCACTGACTAGGGAGGGAAAGGGAGGTGGAGAGAAGGACAAAGGAAGTTCCAAGATGGTCTTGAATTAGATGAATTAGATCCAGGTGGGCTTAATTGGCGATAAATAGCTCTGAACATTTAAGGATTTTATAGGTCTAATATCTCATATAAAAGGGAAATTTGTACCTTTGTCTATTTGATGAAATGTTGTGTAGAGGAATTGTGGATTGAGAATTGAGTAAAAAAGCAAGCAAGCAAACAAACAAAACAAACAAACAAACAAACAAACAAAAAGGAAAATTACTCCATCAAAGATCTAGGGACAAAGGCATAGTGAGAATTCACTGCAAATAGCTGGGGAACAGAGAGGTCTGGTCCAAACATGCAGAAAGCACCCCTGTCAAATGGTTCATAAGAACAGCTATTCTGCCATAGGGACTCTGTTTCCACAAGGAGGGCCCATGCATCCACATCAAATATTCAGGCCATCTGCCATCAAGAACAGCAGAGATCCAGGGACACAGGCAAGGGAGAGACAGGAACCAATCACTGACAATAAGACCACTTATAATCACAGAAAACAAGATTGCAAGAGGAAGGCAAAAGAACTTACCCAATGGAAACCAAGACAACTTCACAACACCAGAACCCAGCTCTGCCATCACAGAAAACAGTGGAATGCCAAACATGACCGAAAAAGAAGACTCAGACCTGAAATCATACCTCAAAATGATAATAGAGATCCTTAAAAAAGGGAAAAGCATAAAGAAATAGAAGCTTTTAAAGAGGAGACAGGAAAAACACTCAAAGAAATCAAAGAACTAGAGGAAAACAGAACGAAAGAGATGAAGGAATTTAAAATGGAAGTGGAAACAATAAAGAAAACACTAAAAGAGACAGCCCTGGAGGTAGAAAACCTAAAAAAGAAATTAGTAGTCACAGATGAAAGCATCTTCAACAGATGACAAGAGATGGAAGAGAGAATTTAGGGGGCCGAAGACAACATGGAAAACAGACAAAACAGTCAGAGAAGATGCAAAAGCCAAAATGCTCCTAATCCAAAATATCCAGGAGATCCAGGACACAATGGGAAGGCCAAACCTAAAGATAATAAGAATAGAAGAGTCTGAAGAATATGAACTAAGAGGCACAGCAAATATCTTCAACAAAATTATAGATTAAATCTTTCACATCTATACAAATGAGATGACCATGGGGGGGAAAACAAAGCCTACAGAACTCCATATAGAGTGGACCAGAAAAGAAATTGCTTCTGACATACAATAGGTAAAATGTCATGTGCCCAGAGCAAAGAAAGAATACTAAAAGCAGTAAGGGAATAAGGTCATATAACTTATAAAGGCAGACTAATCAGAAACATACCCATCTTCTCAACAGAGACTATGAAAGCTAGAAGATCCTGGACAGAAATCATGCAGACTCTAAAAGAACACAAGTGTCAGGCTAAATTGCTATACCCAGAAAATTTCTCAATCATGATAGATGGAAAGACCACGATATTCCAGGACAAAACTAAATTTACACAATATCTGACCACAAACCCAGGACTACAACGAATTTTATGTGGAAAACCCAATACAAGGAGGGAAACTACATCCTAGTAAAAAAAAAAAAAAACCTAAGCAAGAAAACCAAAGGTAGAAAGACACACAGGCACAATTCTACTTCTAAAAGCAAGTATATTAGAAAACAGCAACCACTATTCCTTCTTATCTGTCAATATATATGGACACAATTCATAGGCTATCTTACTGGTTACATAAACAAAACCCAGCATTTTGTTGCATACAGGGAAGTCATCTCAAAAGAAAGACAGACACTATCTCAGAGTAAAATGTTGAGAAATAAACCTTCTAAGCAATTGGCCCCGAGAAGCAAGCTGGAGTGATCATTCTAAAATGTAATGTAACAAAGTAGATTTTCAATCAAAAATTTTCAAAAAAGATAAGGAAGAGCACTTTTTACTCATTACAGGGAAAATTTGTCAGGGGGAAGTCACAATCCTTAACACATATGGAGCAAACACAAGAGCACCCACATTCATAAAAGAAACCCTTCTGCAATTCAAAAAATACATTGCACCCCACACCATAATAGTGGGAAGCCTCAGTACCCCACTTTCATCAGTGGATAGATCATAGAAACAGAAACTAAACAAGGACACAGTGAAACTAGCAAAATTTATGAACCCATTGGAATTAATAGATATCTACAGAATATTTAATTCTAAAAAAAAAAGAATACAACTTTTTCTTAACATATCATGACACCTTCTCCAATATTGACCATATAATCACTCACAGAATAAGCCTCAATAGATATAAGAAGATTGAAATACTCCCATGTATCCTATCAGATCACATGGTCTAAGGCTGGTCTTAAATTAAAACAAAGACAACAAAAAAACCTATATACACATGGAAACTAAGCAATGCTCTATTAAAGGATACCATAGACAAAGAATAAATAAAGAAAGAACTTAAGGATTTTTTGGAATTTAATGAAAAAAAAAAAAAAAACACAACATACCCAAACCTATGGAATGCAAAGAATGCAAAACTGAGAGAAAAACTCATAGCTCTGAATGCTTTCAAAAAGAAACTGGAGAAAGCTTCCACTAGCACTCTAGAACAAACAGAAACAGATACACCCAAGAGGAGGAGACAGCAAGAAATAATCAAACTTACACCAGAAATTGACCAAATAGAAACAAACAAACAAACAAAAACATTTAAAGAATCAGTAAAATCAAGGCCTGGTTCTTTGAGAAAATTAACAAGATTGATAAATCCTTAACAAGACTAACTAGAGGGCAAAGAGAGAGTATCCAAATTAATAAAATCAGAAAGGAAAGTGGAGATATAACAGCTGAAACTGAGGAAATTCAATAAATCATCAGATCCTACTACAAAAGTCTGTACTCAACAAAGCTGGAAAATCTGGAGGAAATGGATGAATTCATTGAGAGATACCAGATGCTATAGTTAAACCAAGACCAGGTAAACCATATAAATAATCTCATAACACCTAAATAAATAGAAGTAGCCATCAAAAGCCTCCCATGACAAAAAAAAAAAAAAAAAAAAAAAAAAAAAAAAAAACAGATTCAGATGGGTTCAGTGCATAATTCTATCAGACATTTATTGATGACCTAATACCAATATTCTACAAATTATCCACAAAACAGAATCAAATGGGACACTACCTAACTCATTTTTCAAGGCCACAATAACCTTCATTCTTAAACAACAGAAAGACCCTACAAGGAAAGAGAACTCCAGACCAGTCTCACTTATGAAAATTGATGGAAAAATATTCAACAAAATTATTTCGAACTGAATCCAAGACCACAAAAAAATGATCATTCACCATGAACAAGTAGGCTTCATCCGTGGCATGCAGGGAATGTTTAACATACAGAAAACCATCAACATGATCCAGCATATAAACAAACTCAAAGGACAAAAAAAAAAAAAAAAAAAAAAAAAAAAAAAAAAAAAAAACCACACATGGTCATCTCACTAGATGCTGAGAAAACATTTGACAAAATTCAACACGCCTTCATGGTAAAAATCTTGGAAAGAACAGGAATCCAAGGCACATACCTAAACATAATAAAAGCAATATACAGCAAACTAATAACAAACATCAAACTTAAACGTGATAAACTCTGAGCAATCCCACAAAAATCAGGGACTAGACAAGGCTGCCCACTCTCCACCTACCTATTATAAATAGTACTTTAAGTCCTGGCGGGATCAATTAGACAGCAAAAGGAAATAAAAGGGACACATTTTGGAAAGGAAGAAGTACAAACATCACTGTTTACAGATGACATAATAGTATATTTAAGTGACCTCAAAAATTCCAGCAGAAAACTCCTACAGCTGATAAACAAGTTCAGAAAAGTGGCTGGATATAAAATTAACTCAAAAAAAAAAATCAGTAGCCTTCCTCTACTCATAGGACAAACATTCAAAGAAAGAAATTAGGGAAAAGATACCCTTCAAAATAGTCACAAACAATATGAAATAACTTGGTGTGATTCTAACTAAGCAAATGAAGGACCTCTATGACAAGAACTTCAAATTTCTAAAGAAGGAAATCAAGGAAGAACCTATTTAATGGAAAGATCTCCCATACTCATGGATTGGAAGGATCAAAATTGTAAATATCGCCATCTTAACAAAATCTATCTACAGATTCAATGGAATACCCTTCAAAATTCCAAGCCAATTCTTCATAGATTTGGAAAGAGCAATATGCAATTTCATCTGGGATAACAAAAGATCTAGAATAGGAAAATCCCTCCTCAATAACAAGAAAACATCTGCAGGAATCACCATCACTGACCTCAAGCTTTATTACAAGGCAATTGTGTTAAAATCTGCATGATACTGGAACAGAGATATTCAAATGAATCAATGGAACAGAATTGAAGATCTAGAAATGAGCCTGCACATATATTTTTCATTGAATTTTGATATAGAAACTGTAAACGTTCAATTGAAAAAAGACAGCCTCTTCAACAAATGGTGTTGGTCCAACTGGCACTCAGCATGCAGAAGATGGAAAATAGACCCTTTCTTATCTCCTGGTACAAAGCTCAAGTGGAAGTGGATCAAAGATCTCCACATTAAAACTGGTACAATGATATTATTAGAAGAGAAAGTAGGGAAAACCTTAGAACACATGGGCATAGGTGTAAATTTCCTGAACAGAACATCAATGGCTCATGCTCTAAGGTCAAATATTGACAAATGGGACTTAATGAAATTGCAATGTTTCAGTAAGGCTAAGGACACTGTCAAGAAAACAAAATGGCAGCCAATAGATTGGGAAAAGTTCTTTACCAACTCTTCTTCTGATAGAGGTCTATAATCCAACCTATAGAAAGAACTCAAGAAGTTAGACATAAGAGAATCAAACAACCATTTTAAAAATGGGGTACAGAGCTAAAAAAAAAGTTTTCAATTGAGGAATATCGAATGGAAGAGAAGCATCTGAAGAAGTACTCAACATCCTTGGCTATCAGAGAAGTGCAAATCAAAACAACCCTGAGTTTCCACCTCACCCCAGTCAGATTGGCTAAGATCCAAATTTCAGATGACAGCAGATGCAGGCACGGATGCGGAGAAAGGAACATTTCTCCACTGTTGGTAGGGTTGTAAACTGGTATAACCACTCTGGAAATCAGTCTGGTGGTTCCTCAGAAAATTTGACATAGTACTACCTGAAGACCCAATTATTTCTCTTCTGGACATATAACCCAGAGATATTCCAGCATTCAACAAAGATACATGCACCATAATATTCTTAGCAGCCCTATTTATAATAACCAGAAGCAGGAAAGAACCCAGATGACCTTCAGTAGATGAGAGGATACAAAAATTTTGGTATATTTAAACAATGGAGTACTACTCAGTTATCAGAAACAATGACTTTATGAAATTCTTAAGAAAATGGTTGCAACTAGAGAATATCAGCATATGTGAGGTAACCCAGTCACAAAAGAACATACATAATATGCACTCACTGATAATTGTATACTAACCCCAGAAAGCTGTGAACACACCAGAAACAACTCACAGACTATACAAAGTTCAGGAAAATCAAAGGCCAAAAAAAAAAAAAAAAAAAAAAGAAAAATCATTATGCTTATTCCTTTAACACCAAGTAAACTTTGACTATTTCCAGGTTACATCTTGTTTTACATGTACTTTATGCTCATTGTAACTAGTGAGATTTTCATGCATACTGTCTAACCTTCAAAAAAAAAAAATCTAGTGCTGACAAAAATGTATTCATATACTCTTGTGCAAAAATGCTTAAAATCTGTACATTTATCATTTTAAAAAATAATGTTGTTCAATTAAAAAAGCAAAAAAAAAAGAAAAGAAAATGACTCAATCTAGTATCAGAAGTATCCATGAAAGGCAGGAATGTCTCCTATAGAACAAATACTAGCATTAGGTTCTATTGAAAACTTTAATATTATATGTTATATTAGTTGATTTTTAATATTATATTCTTATTTTATTATATTTTTTCAGGTCTGGAAAATCCATATACAGGGCCTCATTGGGATTTATTAAGGACAAATTTTCTCTCTTCAGTATGAGAGTTAGAAAATGTAATCAACTGAACGCTAGGCAAATTGCTGATTTCTTAGGGCAATAATACCATATTCACATTTACAATTGTGTTTGCCTCTTAGAACTTAGACACTGAGTGGGGAATCAAGTCAAGATGACCTCAGTGTGAGTCAGTCTATGCTACTAAGTTTACACTTTGACAAAAACACCATTCTTCATGGTTGTTTTATGCTTACATTATATAAGGCATGGTCAAGGTAAATAGGGTCTCTTAGGCACTCACTAGGTCTTTCTATCTGCTTTATTATTAAATAATTCTCTCATCTAAGGATATTTTCCCTTAAAAAATCTACATATGCCAGACATATATGCACAGTCTTTTCAAATTGCCTTTATAACTAACTAGTCATCAGGTTTCTTCAATAGTGACCTATTTATAAATGTATTTTAATTATATTATTAGATATTTTCTATAGTTACATTTCTAATGTTATACCTTGTCCACCAACTCCCATCCGCCCTCCCCGTTCACTTACTTCCATGAGGTGGTCCCTCTCCCAATCATCCTCTCCACCTCAGTGCCTTGGCATACACCTACACTGGAAAAACACACCTTCACTAGAACAAAGACCTCTTCTCCCATTGATGCCAAACAGTGCCATCATCTGATACAACTCTGATGCAGCTGGAGACATGGGTCTCTCCTTGTGGGCTCAATGGCTGGTATTTCATTCCATGAGAGTTGGGCAGGGTTTACCTGGTTGATATTATTGTTCTTCCCACGAGGTGTTAAACCCTTTCAACCCCTTTGGTCCTTTCTCTACCACATTTATTTGGGTCCCTGTGTTTAGTTCAATGGTTAGCTGCAAGCATCCTCACTTGTATTTGCGTAACTTTGGAAGAACCTCTGAAGAGGTTTTCATATTTGGTTCCTGCCAGTAATAAATTATTTGCATCAGCAATAGAGCTTGGGTTTGGTGACTGCACATGGGGTGGATCCCCAGGTGAGACATCCTCTCAATGATAATTTTTTCAAGATTTGCTCCTTTTTTAGTCCCTTTATTTCTATCCATGGGTGTTTTGTTCTCTCTTCTGAGAAGTACTGAGGAATCTTCAATCTATCCTTTCACTCTGCTGAGCTTCACAAAGTGTGAATTGTTTTCTGGGTATCCAGAGCTTTTGGGGGCTAGTACCCAGATAACTGTGAGTGCTTATCATGTGTGTTCTTTTGTTGCTGGGTTATATCCCTCAGGATTATAGTTTCTAGTTTGATCCATTTGGCTAAGGATTTCATAAAGTCATTGCTTTTAATAGCTGAGTAGTACTCCATTCTGTGAATGTATCAAAATTTCTGTATATTTTCTTCTGTTGAAGGACATCTGGGTTCTTTCTAGTTTCTATTATAAAGAAGGCTGCTATGAACATTTTGGAGCATGTGTCCTTGTCATATGTTGGAATGTCTTTTGGGTATTTCCCCAGGAGTAAACAAGCTAGGCATTCAGGTAGGTTTCTGAGGAATTGCCAGGCTGATTTCCAGAGTGGTTATACCAGCTTGCAATTCCACCAACAATGGGTATTCAAATAGGACACCATATCTGAAAAAAAAAATTAACTTACAGAATAATTTATTTCAAGCTATGTTTTAAAGTAGTTGGATTGTCATGTCAAGGACTGTGAGACAGAACCAAGCAGTTCACATTTAATTAAGCTAGAGGCAGAGAGAGAAAAGATGGATAGAAAATGTTGTGCTTTTCTGACTTTCTTTTCCTATAATTCAGACCCCAATGACATACATGTTGCTATCCACATTTTGAAAGTGCATCCCTTTCTGAGGACCCCTTTAGGTTTCTCTCAATGGTGACCAGATCATCTTCTACATCAGTTTAAACCCAGTTGACAACAGATATCAACCATCATACCCAGACTCAAATATTGTTATATCACAATATTGGAATGTCTATTACATACTGTATGGCTTTGTGGTCAAGTTTCTAGACAACTTTACACCTTACAATCACTCTGTATATTCCTGGTATGATAACTTTGAACAATTTCATACTACAAAATTTTGAAAGAATAACTTATAAAATAACACTCTGCTTTCGTGTACTCCTTAAATATTTATCATTTCTTTATACAAGTCATGCCTCTTTTTCTCATACTACACTTTTCTCCAACAAAGTTCTTTTAATATACTGTTTGGTGATTCAACACTATAAGCCACAGGAGTCTAAAAATCAGATATTTTTCTTAGGGTTCGGCAGATTATAGTATCAGAATCAAGATTCAACATGTTAAATTTATAATTAATTATGTTTGTCTTGTTTGAAATTTCAGTTTTATTTTTATCCTTTATTAGCCTTTATGTATCTATTTATCTATTTGTTTATGTATACACACACACACACACACACATACCCACACACACACACACACACACACATATATATAAACATTTCATTTTGAATGTTAAAATCAATCAAAGAAAGATAGAGGGCTTCTCTCAGGAAAATAGTTTGTTGTTGTTTTTGTTTTATGTTTTATGTTTTTAATTGAAATAATGCACTTTGTATATATATATATATATATATATATATATATATATATATATATATATATATATATATATATATATATATATATATATATATCTTTGTGTCCTTGGCTATCTATTCAATTATCACATGTCAGTTTATCATCTATCTATATATACCTAATCCCCCCCCTCAATCTCTCTCTCTCTCTCTTTCTCTCACTCTCTTTATCTCTGTTTCTCTCTATGTATATGTATAAGTATACTTATACATATATGTATAATCTATCTATCTATCTACACACAGTGTGGGGACAGAGAGAAGGAGTTTGGCATTTTACACATGTGGAATGAACTTCCTATCATTTCTTATCTGGAAAACCTGAATGACACAGACAAATAAGTTCCTTAGACTCATTAGTAGAAATGTCACTCCTGGTAAGTACATTATCATTAAGGGGAAATTTCCTCTAAATTGTCTTAATGAAATATCCAGGTATTTTTATAAATTTTCAAAGCAATTTGTTCTAATTATCTAGAAAAGAAATATATTGAACTTCTTAGTTGATAATGGAAGTAATGGAAACAATTTCTTTCCAAGTGAAATGGAAGCTCCTTCAAGACCCTCAACAATACCTATCTGTGATTTTTTTAGGTATTTAAACTGTCCAATAAAGACCTCTTTGATCTTTTGTAAAACTGTTTATTTGCTGCCTGAAAATGGATACTACCATCATCCCACACTCCCATTAATTTCAAAAATACATCCTGTGGCACTTTTAATCCCAGCTATTGCTCATATGTCTATCTTCCTTCTTTCTGCTCCTATTTTCTCAGATTTCCTGGATGGCTCAACATCATTGTTTCAACGGCTTTAACATTCATTCTTTTTTAAAACTTCCAAGATCATTATGTTTACTCTATATACACCAAGAAAACTTTGACTGTTTTCATGTTACATTCTGTTTTACATGTACTTTATGCTTATGATAACTAGTGGAATTCCAAGGCATGCTATGAAACCTCTAAAAAATAACTCTTCCAGATGGAACACTGGGGATTTTTCTCTGTGTTTGTAAATCCCATTTAATGCATACATATATTAATAAAACAAATATCCATTTTCGACATGTTTCCTTCTTTGCCTTATTACAGTGTACAGGACAGTTAGGAAGAACTCTACCTCAAAGACTAACTTAAATAGAAACTCGTATGACAGGTATCAGACTCATATTGATATCCCCAAGCCTCTGCAGCTCCATGCTATCTCTCCTTCTTCCATTTCAGTTTGAATGTTAAAATCAATCAATGAAAGATAAAGGGCTTCTCTCAGGAAAATAGTCAGTTTGTTGTTGTTGTTGTTTTTGTTTTATGTTTTCTGTTTTTAATTGAAATAATGCACTTTGTATTAAAGTTTCTTTTCTCCAATTAATTCATTTTGGATAAAAAAAGGCAGTTTTTGTTAATATTTTTTTTTCATGGTGGCTACTAAATCCTGATGATCTTTAAGAATTAACAAAGGGTTTTTCTTCTAAAGTAAAAGATGTTATAAAGTATTTCTTCCTCATAATTTTTCTTTTTGTTTTATTTCTCTAAAATAAGTTAGCCTGATTAATTGATGTATTCCACAGATAAAATAAATAAATCATATTAAAGGCAATGGAATGTTTAAATTGGGTAATGTTAATAATCTGTATAAATAGAATTTTTATATGCTTCTTTGTTGCTGCCAGAGTGAATTTGAATAGCAAAAACTTAAGTCTAGATAAACCAGTTGAGGGACAGATTGAAGGTAGAATAACCTATTACACATGTAATACAAATGTGTCTATATATGTATCTGTATATTTGCAGAGGTAACAGGACTAAAATTTACAGAAACTCCATAGTAGGATATCCCAGAATATCATTCTCATGATAAATGCTATTGGCTAAAGATGCATGCATTGATGGGGGCATGCTAAAACCCTCAATTAGATTCAAGTGCTGCATTTGAATTCATTACACAGAGAGTTCTTATCTTATCTCATGAAGCATAAACAAAACTACATCTTTCTGAAAATGTGCTAATGTGACATTAAGCATGACCTTTGAGTGGCTGATTGAAATGCAAGTTTTAAAAAAGGAAAACTAATTCCTCATCAAATGGCATATCAATCTGTAAAGCTCTACCACAACCACTTCTTCAAGTTTCAGTGAATGAATTAAAGTTTATATTATATGATTCTTTTATGCTTGTATACATTTCTAATTTTTTTCTAATAATTTTCAGTCTAAAGAATTATTAATAATTACTAACATAAATTCATGAAAACACTAAGTTGACACCTAAATCTAAGTATTCTAAAAGTAAAATGTCAGGCACATATTTTTAGTATCATTAAAATGAAAACTAGTCAATCAGGAACCATGGCAATTATCATGGAATTGCCCTATGTGAAAATAAATTTGTCATTAATTATTGTACTGTTGAGAATTCTTCCATATCCCAATACCCTCAAAATTTTTTCATAGAATATGTTAAAATACATTGTCACCTAATAGAGTAATAGAAGAATATAAATGTAGACCTGTATGACTATGGTACAGAGAGGAAGAGGCTTTGGGTGAGCTCAGGGTTGTCTTGTGAAACCACAGAGAAACAAAACTCTAAATATATGAAAGTGAGTACTGAGTTGTCTAAGAGGTAATTTTGAGTTCTGTGTACACATCACATCCAATGAAAAGGACAGCTTCCATACCATCAAAGGAGTCATGATTTGGAAATTAAGTTTAAAATAATATCTAACAGAATGTCAAGTAAAGTTAGATATAAAACATATAAATACATGTCTCTATGTATTTAATTTCAAAGCAGATTAATATTTTATTTTTAAATTTATTTTTAAAAACTGAGATTACTAGTTGTTTGCTCATCACATATTGTTTTGGTTTTACCCTTGGATATGGATCTGTGGTGTGGAACTTCTTAAGTTAAATTGATTTATGAAAGATAAATGACAGAGAACTTAACATTACCTTTATCTAAAAGAAACAAAAGAACACTTGACCATGTTGTTACTTTAACTTTCCATCATGACCCAGGTTTGTGTATGTGTGTGTGTGTGTGTGTGTGTGTGTGTGTGTGTGTGTGTGAACAAACTCACATTTCTCAGTATAGAAAATCATAGTCAAAACCAAAACAATGTGTCAAGATAGCATCAAATGGCAAGGTACAGTTTTGATAGAGACTGTGAAGATACTATGACATAATGTATGTGACAGGTGTTTATTCCCATGCTTAATGTATTCTTCAGAGTTTGAGGAGCATTCTCTATCATCCACCGGTTCACAGAGTAAACAATAGTCTGGTTTGTTTTGGATCAATTTACCAATATGCTGCTACCAAGTGAGCATGGAAGGCTATAGTTATGTTGTCTTGGACAGCAATGTGTATGACACACCTTAGCCACATTCTGGGACATCCTTGAGTGATTGTGATGAGGAGAAACACTCTTTTACTTTTTCAATTTTTTTTTTTTTTGGATATGCTCTGTATCTACATTTCAGGTGTTATACCCTTTGCCCACACTTTTCTCCCTCCTCTCCCATAACTTGGTTCCATGAAGGTGCTCCTTCTCCCAATCATTCTCTCCACATCAGTGCCTTGGCTGATGATGGTGTTGTACTTCCCATGGGGGTGCAAATTTTTCAGCTATTTCCGTCCTTTATCTAGCTCTTTCATTGTGGTCCCTTTGTTCAATCTGATATTTTTTTTTAATTTTCTTTTTTTTTTATTTTTTAAACGACTTTATTTTGCAAAACAAAGATAAATGTACAGATTTTAAACATTTTTTGCTTAAAATTATACATTTTTGTCAGTACTGTTTTTTCAGACATTAAAATAAATTTTACATAAAACCATGTGAATATATTTTTTAGTCAGTACTTGATTTTTTTCAAGGGCTTGACAGTATGCATTGAAAACCTACTAGTTGCAATAAGCGTAAAGTACATGCAAAACAAAACGCACCATGGAAATAGTCAAAGTCTTCTTGTTTTGTGAATATATGTATATTTTTTGTTTTCTTTATTTCTTGGACTTCATACAGTCTGTGAGTTGTTTCTGGGGGAGTGCAAGCCTCTGGGGTTAGCATCCCACTATCAGAACCATTTCTCCATTGAATCCATAGTAACTAGATAATACTCTGTATTCTTTTATTGGGAGCATGTTAAATATGGAAGTATCAGGCATATGTTCATCCTAATCATTCCTGTTTATTATGATTTTGTTTGAACTGACATAAATGTTATAATGAAGAATATTTACTTAAAACAGAAACATAGGAGGCTGATTCATTTTATTAACATTCAAGACTTTATTCCCAATCCATATCAACCCTCTGACTATTCTACATCCCAGAACTCTTCTCTATCTCCAAGAGGATGTCTCCACCCAATCCCCAACTCCTTGTGAACCCCCTGTACCCTGGGGCACCAACTCTCTCAAGGGCTAGGTGCATTTTATTGACTGAGTCCAAGCCAGTCAGTCCTCTGTAGTATATGTGTCGGGGGCCTTATATCAGCTGACTGCTTGCTGTCTCAGTGTCTGAGCAATGGTTATGGCCTGAATTAGTTGAAATTGCTGGTCTTATCCTATAGGGTCACCCTCCTTTTCAACTTCTTCCAGCTTTTTCCTAATTCAAACCACAGGGGTCACCAAATTCAGTCTAATTTTTTTTTTTTTTTTTTTTTTTTTTTGGTGTAAATATCTGCATCTGAGTCAGTGTTTCAGATTTTTATTGGGTCTTTCTGAGGGCAGTCAGGATAATCGCCTGATTGTAAGCAATAATAATAATGTCAGGACTTGTGGCCTCCACCTGAGGAGAAACTCAATATGAACCTGTCACTGCACCTCCTTTTCCTCGGGCTCTTCTCCATTTTTGTCCCAGTGGTTCATTCATACAGGAACAATTCAGGGTCAGAGTTTTTCACTGTGAGGTGGCTACCGGATCCCTCACTCAATGCCCTGTCTTTTGGTAGAGGTGGGCTCTATGTGCAAGTTCATTATGCCCACTGTAGTGCATTTCATCTAAGGTCCTTCCCTTTCAGACCTGAGAGCCTCTGACCTCACAGGTCTCTGGTAATAGAGGGTCCCTATCCCTCCTACCTTCTGAAGTTACCTGGTTCCTTTCGTTCTGCAGGTCCTCAGGGCTTCAGTCCTGTTCCCATCCCCAATACTTGATTGTGTTCCCTTTTCTGTCTCTTTTCACACAGAGAACACTCCCCTCCTCCTATGATTACTTTCTTCTCTCTCTCAAGTGGGATTGAGGCTTCCTCACTTGGGCCTTTCAACTTGTTAGCTTTCTTGAGTTCTGTGGATATTTTGTACTTTCCTGTCTAATATTCACTTATTATTGAGCACATACCATGTATGTCCTTTGGATCTGAGTTATCTCACTCAGGCTGATAGCTTCAAGTGCCATCTATTTACCTGCGAAACTCAGGGTGCCTTAGTTCTTAATAGCTGAAGAGTATTCCATTGTGTAAAGGAAACACATGTTCTGTATGCTTTCTTCTGTTTTGGGACACCTGGGTTGTTTCTGCTTCTGGCTATCACAAATGAGGCTGCTATGAATATGGTCTAACATGTGCCCCTGTGGCATGGTGGGGTATCTTTTATAATAAAGCATAGTAAAATGCATAAAATTATTAATTATATTTTCTTTAAAACATGGTAACAATGATGATTTTCTTTTATTTAGCTTTTTTTTTCTTACAATTTTATTTTTTAAAATAAAACAGAGATACAAGTGCGGATTTTAAAAAGCATTTTGGCATAAAACTATATGAATATATTTTTGTCAGTACTTGATTTCTTTAAAGGTTTGATAGTATGCATTGAAATCTTACTAGTCACGATATGCATAAAGTATGTGTAAAACAAGACATAACATGGAAATAGTCAAAGTTTTCTTGGTGTGTATAGATTAAACATAATGATTTATAATACCAAGAATTGCCACAAGTCTTTTATTTAGCTTAATGAGCCAAAAATTATATAGATGTAATTCAATCAATTAATTTTAAGTTTGATATTCATATTATAATTTCACTCTGAAATTTATATGATTAAAACTTTCCCAAATACAACTTAATTTACATAATACTACATAAAACAATCTTTCATTCAAATATTGTGTAGACTGAATAAAATTTTATTTTGATGTTCTACATATTATTCTAATTTGGTAATAATCATATCACATATACATTTAACACTGGGGAAGAAATTAGAGATTTACTATATATAGCAATATAAAATATAAGTATAAAATTATAAATAAAATACAAATTATATATAATAAATAAGTGATAGTTATAATGGTAATTATTAGGTGTTTTGGGAATAATATGAGATTAAAAACAGCAAAATATTTGACAAGTATTTCATTTAGTATAATGCAATTCAAGTTGGAGATTGTAATTAATCATCCTTATAATTTTTGCTCCAAAATAAAGCAATGAGTTTTCTCAGTAATATTTTTGTTTTCTAGTCTTAAAAAAATCATTAAAGAAAGAATGTGAATGTTCAGTAAATCCTAGCTTGGGTGTTAGTTCAAATACATTCTTTGGTCACATGCAATTGGAATACATTCCAATCAGAAGACCTCAGTTAATAATACAGAAACTATGTTTCTTGTATGCTCAGCACAGCAAAACAGCATACTAGTCTCCAAGGAAACTGTGTTTTTTTTCTTTTAGTTCCCCATTGAGATGATAATAAACCTTTGAATCTCCCACCTGGAAACTTTTTTTTTTTAGAAGAAATTGCTGGGGTCATTTAAAAAGTCGCTTGATACTATGCCGGAGAGAAAAAGCTGTTTCTCTTCTGTTGGCTATCAATAGAAGGAATAGCTTTCTGCTCTCTCCTTGCCTTATCCTCACCCCCATCATTCATGCCCTTTATAATGTTCAACAAAAGCATTGCTCAATTGCATCTTGTCTGACAGTGAAGGTACATAAAGTGCCCGTTTTGTTTAAATGGACTACAGTAACCTTTTTGCTTTACTGACTATTATGGCACCACAGGAAACAGTGTCGACTCTGCTTGTATTCCTTCACATGCCACCCTTCAGTGTCTTACAGGTGTTATAAATCACAATCACCTTTAATCATATAACCATTCAACATAAGGTCCTTGTGTGTAATTCCTGAAAGAAGTTATGTTTTTAAGATAGCTGTGTCAAAAGCTGTACATTACCTGACATAGAACAAAATACTTCTTCAAGTGAGGAAAGAAAAAAATATAACACAGAAACCATGGAAAAATATTTCAAATCTTGTAATAATAGCATGCATCTAGAGAATGTATCAACAACTATTGATTCTCAGACACTCAGGAATTCATGTACTACACACTTGTTAATTGTTATAAAATTAAGTTCAATTCTCATATGAGGGAGGAAATTTAATGAGTTATGAAAATAACTCTACTCTGACACATTCACTGTCTTTATTTTTTATTTTGTTTCATTCATAAGGCAATATATTCATAATTTAATTATTGCACATCTCATTTCAGTCATACGTTCCCTTTTTAGTAATTATCAGGAATATTAATAACATCTTGCATAAGGACTTCTGTAGTTTTATTGCAAAATTATTTTTTATCTATACATAAACAGTATTTACAAATTAACCCAAACTAATAAAACAAATAGTAAAACAAAACAAAACAAAAATTATTTTGATTAAAGTAACCAGTTAATGTGTAGTTGCTAAGATGCATCAACTGAAATTAGAAAAATTGGTTGCACCATCACATAACTCTACTTTAAGGTTCATTTTGCACTGAGAAGAAAGGGACCTGAAGCTTGGGAGAATTCTTTGTTACATTTAAAAGCACCTGAACATAAGGGATGCCACCCTATTGGCTCTTTCAGTATAATAAATAAATAAATAAATAAATAAATAAATAAATAAATAAATAAATAAATAAATAAACAAGTCTCCAAAATCCCTGGGAACTACTTCAGAAAAAGAAGTTTCCTATGTAAAAGAAGTTGTACATTGAATTAGGGATTTCTTTTTTTTTTAAACGAATTTATTTTACAAAACAGAGATAAATGTACAGATTTTAAAGATTTTTTGGTTAAAATTATACATTTTTGTCAGTACTGTTTTCTCAGATATTAAAATAATTTTTACATAAAATTATGTGAATATATTTTTTAGTCAGTACTTGATTTTTTTCAAGGGCTTGAGAGTATGCATTGAAAACCTAATAGTTACCATGAGCGTAAGTACATGCAAAAAAAACGCAACATGGAAATAATCAAAGTCTTCTTGTTTTGTAAATATATATGTATATATATACATATATATTCCATTGTGTATATGTACCACAATTTTTGTATCCATTCATCTTCTGAAGGACATATGGGTTCCTTCCAGCTTTGGCCTATTATAAATAGAGCCGCTATGAACATTGTGGTTCATAAATCTTTGTTGCATATTAAAGTGACTCTGGGGTATATGCCCAGAATTGGAATAGCTGGGTCTTCAGGTAGTACTATATCCAATTTTCTGAGGTATCGCCAGACTGATTTCCAGAGTGGATGTATTAGCTTGCAACCCTACCAACAGTGGAGAAGTGGTTACCTTTCTTTCCAGCCTCGCCAGCATCTGCTGTCATCTGAGTTTTGGATCTTGGCCAATCTGACTGGTGTCAGTTGGAATCTCAGGGTTGTTTGATTTGCATTTCCCTGATGGCTAAGGATGTCAAGCACTTCCTCAGATGTTTCTCCACCATTCGGTGTTCCTCACCTGAAAACGTTTTGTTTAGCTCTGTACCCCATTTTTAATAGGGGTATTTGATTCTCTGGTGTCTAGCTTTTTGAGTTCCATGTATACCTTGGATATTAGGCCTCTATCTGATGTGGTGTTGGTAAAGATCTTTTCCCATTCTGTTGGTTGCCGTTTTGTTTCCTTGACGATGTCCTTAGCCTTACAGAAACTTTGCAATCTCATTAAGTCCCATTTGTGAATCTTTGATCTTAGAGCTTGAGCCATTGGTGTTTTATTCAGGAAAATTTCTCCTGTGCCTATGTGTTCTAAGGCTTTCCCTACTTTCTCATCTAATTGTTTCAGTGTATCTGGTTTAATATGGAGATCTTTGATTCACTTACACTTGAGCTTGGTACAAGGAGATAAGTAAGGGTCTATTTTCATTCTTTTGCATGCTGAGTGCCAGTTGGACCAGCACCATTTGTTGAATAGGCTGTCCTTTTTCCATTGAATGTTTACTGCTCCTTTGTCAAAAATCAGGTGACCATATACATGAGGGCTCATTTCTGGATCTTCTATTCATATTCCATTGATCCACATACCTATTTCTGTACCAGTACCATGCAGTGTTCAGCACAATTGCCTTGTAATATAGCTTGAGGTCAGGGATAGTGATTCCCGCAGATGTTTTTTTGTTGTTGAGGATAAATTTTGCTATTCTAGGTCTTTTGTTATTCCATATGAAATTGCACATTGATCTTTCCAATTCCATGAAGAACTGGGTTGGAATTTTGATGGGGATTGCATTGAATCTGTAGATTGCTTTAGGTAGGATGGCCATTTTTAAGATATTGATCTTTCCAATACATGAGCATGGGAGATCTTTCCATTTTCTGAGATCCTCCTCAATTTCTTTCTTTAGGGTTTGAAGTTCTTGTCGTACAGGTCCTTCACTTGTTTAGTTAGAGTCACACCAAGTTATTTCATAGTTTTTGTGACGATTGTGAAGGGTACATTTTCCTAATTTCTTTCTCCACATGTTTGTCCTTTGAGTATAGGAAGGCTACTGATTTGTTTGAGTTAATTTTTTATCAAGCCACTTTGCTGAACTTGTTTATAAGCTGTAGGAGTTCTCTGTTGGAATTTTTGGGGTCACTCAAGTACACTATCATGACATCGGCAAAGAGTGATGTTTTTTATCTCTTCCTTTCCGATTTGTATCCATTTGATCACCTTTTGCTATCTAATTGCTCAAGCCAGGACTTCCAGTACTATGTTGAATAGGTAGGGGGAGAGTGGGCAGCCTTGTCCAGTACCTGATTTTAGTGAAATTGCTTCAAGTTTCCCACCATTAATTTTGATGTTGGCTGTTGGTTTGCTGTATATAGCTTTTATTATGTTTAAGTATGGACCTTGGATTCCTGTTCTTTCCAGGACTTTTAACATGAAGGGGTGTTGGATTTTGTCAAATGCTTTCTCAGCATCTAGTGAGATGACCATGTGATTTTGATCTTTGAGTTTGTTTATATGGTGGATTACGTTGATGGATTTCCTTATATTAAACCATCCCTGCATCCCAGGGATGAAGCCTACTTGGTCATGATGAATGATGATTTTGATGTATTCTTGTATTCAGTTTGCAAGGATTTTGTTGATTGTTTTTGCATCAATGTTTATAAGTGAGATTGGTCTGAAGTTCTCTTTCCTTGTAGGCTCTTCGTGTGGTTTAGATACAAGGATTATTGTAGCCTCAAAAAATGAGTTAGGTAATATTCCATCTGATTCTTTCTTTTGGAATAGTTTGGATAGTATTGGTGTTATATCCCCAATAAATGTCTGATAATATTCTGCACTGAACCTGTCTAGACCTGGGCTTTTTTTGGTTGGGAGGCTTTTGATGACTTCTTCTATTTCTTTAGATGTTATAGGGTTATTTAGATGGTTTACTTGGTCCTGGTTTAACTTTGGGATCTTGTATCTGTCTAGGAATTCATCCATTTCCTCCATATTTTCCAGTTTTGTGGAGTATAAGTTTTTGTAGTAGGATCTAATGATTTCTTGAATTTCCTCAGTTTCAGTTGTTATGTCGCCACTTTCCTTTCTGATTTTGTTAATTTGGATACTCTCTCTTTGCCCTCTAGTTAGTCTGGCTAGGGGATTATCAATCTTGTTGATTTTATCAAAGAACCAACTCTTGGTTTTGTTGATTTTTTTCAATGGTTCTTTTGTTTCTATTTGGTCTATTTCTGCCCTAATTTTGATTATTTCTTGCCATCTACTCTTTTTGGGTATATCTGCTTCCTTTTATTTCAGGGCTTTTAGCTATGCTGTCAGGTTGCTGATGTAAGCTCTGTCCAGTTTCTTTTTGGAAGCACTTAGGGCTATGAGTTTTCCTCTCAGTACTGTTTTCATTGCATCCCATAGGTTTGGGTATGTTGAGTTTTTGTTTTCGTTGAATTCTAGAAAATCCTTAATGTCTTTCTTTATTTCTTCTTTGACCCTGCTATCGTTTAACAGAGCGTTGTTTAGTTTCCATGTGTATGTGGGCTTTTTGTTGTCTTTGTTGTTGTTAAAGACCAGCCTTAGACCATGGTGATCTGAGAGGATGCATGGGAGTATTTCAATCTTCTTATATTGATTGAAGCTCATTCTGTGTCCAATTATGTGGTCAATTTTCGAGAAAGTGCCATGGGGTGGTGAGAAGAAGTTGTATTCTTTTACTTTAGGATAATATGTTGTGTATATATCTATTAATTCTAGTTGGTTCAAAGTCTCTGCTAGTTTTGCAGTGTCCTTGTTCAATTTTTGTTTCCATGATCTGTCCATTGGTGAGAGTGGGGTATTAAAGTCTCCCACTATTATTGTATGGGGTGAATTGTACTTTTTGAGATTTAGTAGGGTTTCTTTTATGAATGTGGGTGCTTTTTTTGTTAAGAATTGAGAGTTCCTCCTGACATATTTCCCCGGTTATGAGTAAAAAGTGTCCTTCCTTATCTTTTTGGGTAACTTTTGGTTGGAAATTTACTTTATTCGATATTAGAATAGCCACTCCAGCTTGCTTCTTTGAGCTGTTTGCTTGGAAATTTTTTTTCCACCCTTTTACTCTGACATAGTGTCTGTCTCTGTCTCTGAGATGAGTTTCCTGTACGCAGCAAAATTCTGGATTTTGTTTATATATCCAGTCTGATAGTCTATGTCTTTTTATTGGGGAGTTGAGTCCATTTATGTTAATAGATATCAAGGAATAGTTGTTTCTTGTTTTTTTTTTTTTTTTAAAGATTTTAAACATTTTTTGCTTAAAATTATACATTTTTGTCAGTACAGTTTTTTCAGACATTAAAATAAATTTTACATAAAACCATGTGAATATGTTTTTTAGTCAGTACTTGATTTTTTTCAAGGGCTTGACAGTATGCATTAAAAACATACTAGTTGCAATAAGCGTAAAGTACATGCAAAACAAAACGCAACATGGAAATAGTCAAAGTCTTCTTGTTTTGTGAATATATGTATAGTTTTTGTTTTCTTTATTTCTTGGACTTCATACAGTCTGTGAGTTGTTTCTGGGGGAGTGCAAGCCTCTGGGGTTAGCATCCCACTATCAGTGACTGCATATTATGTCTGTTCTTTTGTGACTGGGTTATCTCACTCAGGATGATCTTCTCTAGATGCAGCCATTTTCTTAAGAATTTGGTTAAGTCATTGTTTCTGGTGGCTGAGTAGTATTCCATTGTGTATATGTACCACAATTTTTGTATCCATTCGTCTTCTGAAGGACATCTGGGTTCTTTCCAGCTTCTGGCTATTATAAATAGAGCCGCTATGAACATTGTGGTGCATATATCTTTGTTGTGTATTAAAGTGACTCTGGGGTATATGCCCAGAAGTGGAATAGCTGGGTCTTCAGGTAGTACTATATCCAATTTTCTGAGGTATCGCCAGACAGATTTCCAGAGTGGTTGTATTAGCTTGCAACCCCACCAACAGTGAAGAAGTGTTCCTATTTATGTTAATAGATATCAAGGAATAGTTGTTTCTATTTCTTGCCATTATTGCTTTTTTGCGTTGAGTTGTGTCTGTGTTTTTTTTTTTTTTTTTTTTTTTTTTTTTTTCTTGTTTAGGAGTTTTCTTGTTTTTACTAGGGTGTATTTACCCTCATTGTATTTGGTTTTCCACCTGTAATTCGTTTTAGTGCTGGGTTTGTGGTCAGATATTGTGTAAATTTTGATTTGCCTGGAAATATCTTCATCTCTCCATCGATGGTGATTGATAGTTTTGCTGGGTTTAGCAGCTTGGGCTGGCACTTTTGCTCTCTTATGGTTTGCATGATGTCTGTCCAGGCTCTTCTAGCTTTCATAGTCTCTGTTGAGAAATCGGGTGTGAGTCTGATTGGCCTGCCTTTATATGTTACCTGACCTTTTTCCCTTGCTGCTTTTAGTATGCTTTTCTTGCTTTGGCCACTTGATGTTTTTACTATTATGTGTCGGGAGGTATTTCTTTTCTGGTCCAACCTATTTGGAGTTCTGAAGGCTTCTTTTATGCTCGTGGTCATCTCATTCTTGAGAATAGGGAAGTTTTCTTCTACGATTTTGTTGAAGATAATTACTGTGCCTCTTAGTTGATACACTTCTCCCTCTTCTATTCCTATTATCCTTAGGTTCGGTCTTCTCATAGTGTCTTGAATTTCCTGGACACTTTGGTTTAGGAACTTTTTGGTTTTTTTTCATCTTCTTTGGCTGTTTTGTCTATGTTTGCAATGTTGTCTACTGCCCCTGAGATTCTCTCTTCGATCTCTTGTAATCTATTGGAAATGCTTGCTTCTGTCACTCCTGATTTCTTTTTTTTTGGTGTTCTGCCTCTAGGGTTATCTCTTTTAGCATTTTCTTTATTGTGTCTATTTCTGTTTTAATTTCCCTCTTCCATTCCTTTATTTCTTTGGTTCTGTTTTCCTCTAGTTCTTTGAGTTCTTTGAGTGTTTTTCTTGTTTCTTCTTTAAAAGCTTCTGAATCTTTTTGCTTTTCCTCCCTTTCTTGTTTAAGTATCTCTATCAGGATCTTGAGGTATGATTTCAGGTCTGTGTCTTCTTTTTCTTGAGTGTTTGGAATTCTGATGTTTGCTGTTATGGGAGAGCTGAGTTCTGGTGTTGCTAGGTTGTCTTGGTTTCCTTGGGATATACTCTTTTGCTTTCCTCTTGCCATTTTTTTGTCAGTGATATGTTCTTGCCTTTCCCTTTTATCTGGTCTGTGTCTTTGGATCTCCACTCGTCCTGCTGTCAGATGGGCGGAGCCCTGTTCTATGCCTCAGAGTTGTCAGGTGGGAACAGATGTTCCAACATTCTGTTCCTGGTCGCTGGCTCAGGCATGGAAGGGCAGGGCAAGGCAGGGGTTGCACTTTCCTTGTGCACTTCGCAGAGATCTCTCTGCTCCCTGGCAGCCCAGTTCTCCCACCCACCAGTTGCTCAGCCTCTATGAGCTGCCGTTCCGGGTGGCAGATGGCCCAGGCTCTGCTCTGGGTCCTCTGACTTTGATTTTCTGGTAGTCTATTGCTCTTGCATGCATTTGCTTCTTTTTTTTCTAGAGCTTTCAGATATGCTGTCAAACTGCTAGTGTATGCTTTCTCCAGTGTATTTTTGGAAGCACTTAGAGCTATGTCTTTGTCCTCTTAGCACTGTTTTTTTTTTTTAATATATATATTTTATAAGCTTGGGTATGTTATGTTTTCGTTATCATTAAGTTCTAAAAAAGTCTTTGATTTTTTTTCCATTATTTCTTCCATAACCTATTTATCATTGAGTATAACATTGTTCAGCATTCACGTGTTTGTGAGTTTCCTGTCTTTGTTGTTATTGGAGGCCAGTGTTATTCTGTGGTGATCTGATGAATTGCATGGGGATTCATAGGTCTACTTGTATCTGTTGAGTCCTGTTGTATGAATGATTGTATGGTCAGTTTTAAAGAATATACCGTGAGGTTCTGAGAAGAAGGTATATCCTTTTGTTTAAGGATGAAATGTTATTTAGATATATTTTAAATCCATTTGGTTTATAACATCTATTAGTTTCTCTGTGTTTCTGTTTACTTTCTGTTTCCATGATCTGTCTATTGATGAGATGTGGTGTTATAATCTCTCACTATTATTGAGTGAGTTGCAATGTGTGTTTTCTGTTTTAGTAAAGTTTCTTTTATGAATGTGGGTGTCCTCGCTTTTGGAGCATTGATAATCAGAATTGAGAGTTTATCTTGAAAGATTTTTTTTCTTTGATGAGTATAAAGTGTTTTTCCTTATCTTATTTGGTAACTTCTATTTTAAATTAGACTTTATTTGATATTAGAATAGCTACTCAAGTTTGTTTCTTGGGAACATTTCCTTATACATCTTTTTCCAGCCTTTTCTCTGAGATAGTGTCTGTCTTAGTCACTGAGTCCCATTTCCTATATGCAGCAATATTCTGGGTTCTATGTATGTATCCAGTCTATGTATTTGTATTCTGGAACTGAGTTCATTTGTGTTAAAATATATTTAAAAACAATTGTTGTTTCATGCTATTTTTGTTATTAGAAGTAGAATTATGTTTGTATGGACATCTTTTGTGTGTTTTTTAAAGATTACTTCGTTGCTTTTTCTAGGATTAGTTTCCCTCCTTGTGTTGAAGTTCTCCATATATTATCCTTTGTAGGTCTGTATTTTTTAAAAGATATTGTGTAAACTTTTTTTTCATGGAATATCTTTGTTTCTCCATTTATATTAATTGAGAATTTTATTGGGTATAGTTCCTGAGCAGGCATTTTTTCCCCCTTAGGGTCTGTATGATATCTACACAAGATTATCTCTTTTTTAGAGTCTCTGGTGAGAATTCTGTTAAAATATATATGTATATTTATACAATATATGTATCATCTACTGTCAGAAATTATATATTTATATATACATATACATGTACACATATATGTATAAATATGAGGATATTTATGAGGCTTTCCCTACTCACCATGTTGCCACAATCCATTTCTTGCATCCTTTATTATGATTCCAGAACTCTGTGACTGAAGGGGCCAAGTTCTGCTGCTTGCATGCTGCTTGCTGGAACCGAATGACCACCAGCCCTGCCCTGTGTCCTTCAATTACATCTGCATCCACATCCACGTTCTGTGGTTTATCATTTCCTTCAACACGTAAACTTTCCCTAATTCCTTTTTTATACCTTGGAAAATTTTTTGTGTGGGTTTCACCAATCAGGCTATTTCTTCATTTTTATCTCTCTGAGCACTGGATTTAACCCACTACATTCTTGATGCACATTTTTCCCCTCAAACTGTTTTTTTTTTTTTTTTTTCCCATACCTCATTTTACTCCATTTTATGTTGGATCTGCATTAGAAAGATCACTACTAGCCATACAATACTCAATCCTTGGCTTTATTTGGAATCTCAATTGTTGCAGGTAGATTGTATTATACAATGACTGAAAATATTCATATTATATGCCAAAATATCAAATGAATTGTCACCAGGAAATTTAATAATATTTCTTTACCCCAAACCCTCTGGAGATGTGCCATCATAATCTCTATGAGTCTAAACAGCACTGTCTCCACCTTTCCCACTAATGTGGTCTATTAGTACTTTATAAGATTTCAATTGCTTTTCCTAATCTCAAGTCACATAGTCCACATTCAGCCAGCAAATACTGTGGTCAGACCTTTCTAACAATATCTTGCTGCTAGGTTCAACTCGGCTTTAGACACCGCTGTATTGTACAAAGAACACCATAGCTAACTTCACGTTTTATTTCTAAATAAGCATTTAGTTAAGTCATCCTTATAGTTTCAGAGATTTGGTTCTTTATCATCATGGAAGAAAACATGGTGGTACGCCAGCTAACGTGACAGCTAAGACTTCTTCCTCAGGATCTTAAATCACAGAAAGAGAAAAACCAAAAAGCCTGGCTTGGGCTTCCTGTAATCCCAAAGTCCAACCCAGTTGAAACACTACCTCCTACAAGGTTACACCTACTCCAACAAGGCTAAGCTTCCTAATCTCTCTTAAGCAATACCATTTTTTAAGCATACAAATATATGAGTTCATGAGGGCCATTCCTATTCAAGCCATAACAATCTCCAACAATGGATGAATAATCTTCTGCAGGAAATTATATTTTCAGGTGCTTTGACCTATTACAAATTAAGGCTTCTCTCTTTTTTGTTGCAAATTCAACTATATAGTATTTTTACCATATCTGTTACTTTACTCCTGAATGAGATAATATCACTCCATCATAAAATCTTATTCCAAACCATGCCCGAGCAATTATGTATATATATATATATATGCATATCATAGGAAGTTGGGGGTAGGATGAATATTCATTGCTCACCTTAAATCACATATACTATCACCAAGTGAAGTTAATTAAAAATTTGTTTACAATTATATATACATATATATGTACATATATATATTATA
Organism: Micromys minutus; assembly: GCF_963924665.1. NCBI lineage: Eukaryota > Metazoa > Chordata > Mammalia > Rodentia > Muridae > Micromys > Micromys minutus. The sequence continues at coordinate 134,283,014 of NC_137969.1, forward strand.
GTGTTTATATAAAATATACAAATGCATAATCAGAAATAGTATAAGTAGGAATTCATCCAGAATTTAAAATTAAATTTTACCTTCACTAAAAAAAAAAAAAAAAAAAAGCTTCAGCAAGCCTTCAGATTTAAGTAATCAGTGTAGCAATGATAGCTTAAAGGCCTCTGATTCTGCAACTGTGTATTTGATCACTCATCTTTATAGCAACCATACATCATTGATTAGGAGCAATCAAACTCATTGCTAATCCCAGAATATCAAAGTGAAAAGATTAATCAAACTGTGAAAATCCATAAGAATTGTCAGAACCAATAGCTTTTTCTGACTTTTAGGAATTGGCAGACTTTTTTGAATGAAATTAATATGGATAGGGGGTAGTTTTACGTTAAATTCATGCAAGGGAGTTGTGCTCAGTTTGAAGAATAAACTTCTCTGCACAGAAGCTGAGCATTTAACTCTAAGACATTTAAGCTGACTGACTCATGACCGTCTAGGATGATCACATAACCGTTATTTCAGTAGCCATTAAATCATTCCTGACAAGAGCTGCAGAGTGAATCCTAATATCATGGATTAGCAACAGGATGCTACAGAAAAAAATCAGAACATACACCTTGCTTTCAAGCAAAGAGAGAGGACAAATCACTTCCCAAGTACCACCTTTCATTCTTTCATATAATGATAATAATATTGAGTAATATTAGGCTTGAATCAGTATAAATATATACAAATGCATAGAGTTTGCATCTGTTAAAAGAACATATGACTCTTATTTCAGTACACTAGCATTTTACATCATTGTTACCTGAAACATCATAAGTAGGTATACATTCATATTTTCACATAATGAAAATTTATGGGAAACTATTTCTGTGACTACCTACAGTACTTATGTCTTTGTCTTGTTTTTTTTTTTTTATTTATTGAACAACATTTAAAAGAAAAACAAAGATAGAAATAGAGATTTTAAAAGCATTTTTGTATAAAAGCATATGAATACATTTTTGTCAGTACTTGGTTTTTTTTAAAGGTTTGATAGTATACATTAAAATCTTAATACTTACTATGAGCATAAAGTACATGTAAAACAAGATGTAACACGGAATTAGACAAAGTTTTCTTGGTGTGTAAAGATTAATCATAATTATTTCTCTTTTTCTTTAATTTTCTTTATGGCATTGTTTTTCTTGAACTTAATATAGTCTGTAAGTTGTTTATGGGATGTTCAGAGCTTTCTGGGGTTAGTATACAATTATCAATGACTGCATATTATGTCTATTCTTTTGGGACTGGGTTATCTCACTCAGGATGATATTTTGTAGATGTATCCATTTTCTTAAGAATTTCATAAAGTTATTGTTTCTGATAGCTGAGTAGTATACCATTGTGTAAATATACTACAATTTTTATATTCATTCATCTACTGAAGGACATCTGGGTTCTTTCCAGCTTCTGGCTATTATAAATAGGGCTGCTATAAAAATTGTGGTGCATTTGTTTTTGTTGTGTGTTGGAGTTTTTCTGGGGTACATGCTCAGAAGTGGAATAACTGGGTCTTCAGGTAGTACTATGTCCAATTTTCTGAGTAATCACCAGACTGATTTCCAGACTGGTTGTACCAGTTTACAACCCCACCAACCGTGGAAAGGTGTTTTCTTTCTCCGCATCCTCACCAGCATCTGCTGACATCTGAATTTTTGATCTTAGCCATTCTGACTGGTATGAAGTGGAATCTCAAAATTGTTTTGATTTGCATTTCCCTAATGGATAAGGATGTTCAGCATTTCCTTAGATGCTTCTCTGCCATTTGATATTCCTCCATTGAAAATTGTTGTTTAGCTCTGTACCCCATTTTTTAATAGGGTTGTTTGATTCTCTGGTGTCCACCTTCTTGAGTTCATTGTATACCTTGGAGTTCATTTTATACCTTGGTCTCTATCTGATATAGGTTTGGTAAAAATCTTTTTCCAATCTGTTGGCTGCCATTTTGTTTTCTTGACACTGTCTTTAGCCTTACAGAAAATTGCAATCTCATTAAGTCTTATTTGTTTATATTTGACCTTAGAGCATGAGCCATTGGTGTTCGGTTCAGAAAATTCTCTCCTGTGGGTATGTGTTCTAAGTTTGTCCCTATTTTCTCTTCTAATAGTTTCAGTGTACCTGGTTTAATGTGGAGATCTTTGATCCATTTGTACTTGAGCTTTGTACACGGAGATAAGAAAGGGTCTATTTTCCTTCTTCTGTACGCTGAGTACCAGTTGGACCAAAACCATTTGTTGAAGAGGCTGTCTTAATCCATTAACTGTTACAGCTCCTTTGTCAAAAATCAATTGACCATATTTTAAGGGCTCATTTCTGAATTTTCTATTCTATTCCATTGAATTACATGCCTATCAGTGTACCAGTACCGTACAGTTCTTGACACAATTGTCTGGCAATATAGCTTGAAGTCAGGGATGGTGATTCCTTCAGATGTTTTCTTCTTGTTCAGGATGGATTTCTAAGTCTTTTTTTATTCCATTGCTCTTTCCAACTCTATGAAGAATTGGGTTGTAATTTTGATGGGGATTACATTGAATCTATAGATTGCTTTTAGTAAGATGGCCATTTTTACAATGTTGATCTTTCCAATCCAAGAGCATGGGAGAGATTTCCATTTTGTTAAATTTTTATCAAATTTCTTCTTTAGAGATTTAATGTTCTTGTCATATAGGTCCATCACTTGCTTAATTAAAGTCACACAGAGATATTTCATATTGTTTGTGAGTATTGTGAAGGGTATCTTTTTTCTAATTTTTTTATGCATGTTTGTCCTTTGAGTAGAGGAAGTCTATTGATTTGTTTGAGTTAAATTTACATCCAACCACTTTGCTGAACTTGTTTATCAGCTGTAGAAATTCACTGTTGTAATTTTGGGGTCACTCAAGTATACTATCATGTCATCTGCAAACAGTGACATTTTATTTCTTCCCTTCCAATTCAATTCCAATCCAAATTGATTTCCTTTTGCTGTCTTATTGTTCTAGCCAAGATTTCCAGTACTATGCTGAATAGGTAGGGGGAGATTGGGCATCCTTATTGATTCCTTGATTTTACTGGATTGCATCAAATATCAGAACTTTAAGTTTGATGTTGGCTGTTGGTTTGCTGTATATTGCTTTTATTATGTTTAGGTATTGGCCTTGGATTCCTGTTCTTTCCTAGATATTTAGAAGAAGGGTTGTTGAATTTTGTCAAATGCTTTCTCAGCATCCAATGAGATGACCATGTGTTTTTTTTTCTTTGAGTTTGTTTATATGGTGGATTATGTTTATGGATTTCCGTATATTAAACCATCCCTGCATCCCAGGAATAAAGCCTACTTGATCATGGTGAATGATCATTTTGATGTGTTCTTGGACTCGGTTTAAAAGGATTTTGTTGAATATTTTTGCATCGATGTTCATAAGTGAGATTGGTCTGAAGTTCTCTTTCCTTGTAGGGTCTATGTTTGGTTTAGCAATGAGGGTTATTGTGACCTCAAAAAAGGAGTTAGATGGTGTTCTTTCTGATTCTATTTTGTGGAATAATTTAAAGAGTACTGGTATTATGTCGTCAATAAATTTCTAATAAAATTCTGCACTGAACTCATCTGGACCTGGGCTTTTTTTGGTTGGGAGTATTTTGATGACTGCATCTATTTCTTTAGGTTTTATGGAATTATTTAGATAGTATACCTGGTCCTTGTTTAACTTTATATCTGCAATTTGTCTAGGAATTCACCCATTTTTCCAGATTTTCCAGCTTTGTTGAGTATAGGCTTTTGTAGTAATATCTGATGATTTCTTGATTTTCCTTGGTTTCAGTTATTATGTCTCCTCTTTCATTTCTGATTTTGTTAATTTGTGCTCTAGTTAGTCTGACTAAGGGTTTATCATTTTTTTTATTTTCTCAAAGGACCAGCTCTTGGTTTGGTTGATTCTTTGATTGGTTCTTTTTTTTTTTTTTTTTTTTTTTTTTTTTCTATTTGGCCAATTTCTGCTCTGAATTTTATTATTTCTTGCTCTTTACTCCTCTTGTGTGTATCTGCTTCCTTTGTTCCAGAGCTTTCAACTGTGCTGTCAAGTTGCTAGTGTATGCTCTCTCCAGTTTTTTTTTTGGATTCACTCTTAACTATGAGTTTTCCATTCAGTACTGCTTTCTTTGCAGCACAATGGTTTGACTATGTTGTGTTTTTATTTTCATTAAATTCTAGAAAATCCTTTATTCAATTTTTTAAATTTCTCTTTGACCCTGCTATCATTTAATAGAGCATTGTTTAGTTTCCAAGTATATATGGGCTTTTTGTTGTCTTTGTTTTTATTAAATATAAGCCGTAGACTGTGGTGACCTGATAGGATGCATGGGAATATTTCAATCTTCTTATATTTATTGAGGCTTGTTTTGTGACCAATTACATGGTCAATTTTGGAGAAAGTGCCATGAGGTGCTGAGAAGAAGGTATATTCTTTTGTTTCAGGATGGTATGTTCTGTAGATATCTATTAATTCCAATCGGTTCATAACCTCTCTTACATTTATTGTGTCCTTATTCATTTTCTGTTTCCATTATCTGTCCATTAATGAGAGTGGAATGTTGAGGTTTTCCACTATTATTGTGTGAAGTGCATTGTATTTTTTGAGCTTTAGTAGGGTTTCTTTTTTTAATATGGGTGCTCTTGAATTTGGAGCATATATTTTAAGGATTGGGAGTTTTTCCTGACAAATTTTCCCTGTAATATGTAAAAAGTGTATTTCCTTATCTTTTTAAATAACTTTTGATTAAAATATACTTTATTCAATAATAGAATTGCCACTCCAGCTTGCTTATTGGGGCCAATTGCTTGGAAGGTTTTTTCTCAACCTTTTACTCTGAGATAGTATCTGTCTTTGTCTCTGAGATGAGTTTCCTGTATGCAACAAAATGATGGATTCTGTTTATGTATCCAGTCTGATAGCCTATGTCTTTTTATTGGGTATTTGAGTCCATTTATGTTAACAGATGTCAAGGAACAGTGGTTGCTGCTTCTTGTTATTTTTCTTTTAGCGGTAGAGTTGTGATGTTTGTATTTCTTCTTTGGTTTTAATGCTTAGTTATTTTTGAGTTTTTACTAGGATGTAGTTCCCCTCATTGTATTGAGTTTTCAACCTATAATTCATTGTAGTGCTGTTTTTGGGGTTAGATATTGTGTAAATTCAGATTGATCGGGAATACCTGGTCTCTCCCTCTATGGTGATTGAGAGTTTTGCTGGGCATAGCAGCTTGGCCTGAAACTGGTGTTCTCTTATCGTCTGCACGATGTCTGTCCAGGATCTTCTGGCTTCCATATTTTCTGTTGAGAATTAGTGAGTGATTCTGTTGGTATGCCTTTATGTGTTACATGACCTTTTTCCCTTATTGCTTTTAGTATTCTTTCTTTGCTTTGGGTACTTGTCATTTTGACAATTATGTGTCAGGGAGAATTTCTATTCTGGTCCAATCTATTTAGAGTTCTGTAGGCTTCTTTTGTGCTCATGTTATTTTCATAATTAAGGGTAGGGAAGTTTTCTTCTACGATTATGTTGAAGACATTTACTGTGCTTTTTAGTTGATATTCTTGCCCTCTTGTATTCCTATTATCCTTAGGTTTGTTTTTCTCATTGTGTCCTGGACCTCGTGAATTATTGGGTTAGGAGCTTTTTGGCTTTTGCATCTTCTCTGACTGTTTTGTCTGTTTTGCATGTTGTCTTTATCCTCTGAGAATCTCTCTTCGATCTCTTGTTGTCTGTTGGAGATGCTTGCATCTGTGACTACTGCTTTCTTTTTTAGGTTTTGTACATCCAGGGTTGTCTCTTTTAGTGTTTCCTTTATTGTTTCCATTTCCATTTTAAATTCCTTCTTCAATTCCTTGTTCTCTTTGGTTCTGTTTCCTTCTAGTTCTTTGAGTTCTTTCAGTGTTGTTCTTGTTTCCTCTTTAAAAGCTTCAATTTCTTTGTGTTTTTCCTCTTGATCTTGCTTAAGGATCTCTATCATCATCTTGAGGTATGATTTCGGGTCTGAGTCTTCTTTTTCTGGAGTGTTTGACAATCCTCTGTTTGTTGTGATGGGAGATCTGGGTCTGGTGTTCCCATGCTGTCTTGGTTTCCCCAGTTTAAGTTCTTTCACTTTTTTCTTGCCATCTTGTTGTCTATGTTTATATGTGGTCTTGTCAGTGATTGGTTCTCATGTTTACCTTGTCACTGGCCTATGTCCCTGGGTCTCTGCTTTTCCTGGTGGCAGATGGCCTGTGTGCCTGTTCCTCATGCCTGGGCCACTGTGTGCAAACAGGGATCTTCAGGCAGGGTTCTTGCTCCCCTAAACCAATAAAAGATGGGCACTCTTTCCAAGAGATTGGCAGTGATCTATCTGCTCCCTGGCTACTTGGAGTGCCTTCTTACCAGGCCTGTTTTCCTGGATCTCTGCTGTTCCTGGTCAGATGGACTGTGCATCTGTTCTGCACGAATGGGCCACTGTTTGGAAAAAGCGACCCCTAGGCAGGGTTCTTGCTCTCCTGAACCAATTGGGTGATGGTGGCACACTTTGAGTGCTCAGCGTAGACCTCATTGTGCCTGGCTACTTGTAGTACAGTCTCACTAGACATGTGTGCCAGGATCTCTGATGTTCCTGGTGTCAGATAGCCTGAGCCTTTTGTCTGCTTAGAAGGCCCTTTGGGTGGAATCTGATTCCCTACAGCAGAGTTCCTGCTCTGCTGAACCAGTGGGTTGGTGACAAGTTTTCTGTGAGCTCAGCCCAGAACTCTCTGTACCCTGGCATCTTACAGTGCAGTCTCACTAGGCCTGTTTCCCTGGATCTCCACAGTTTCCAGTGGCAGATGGCCTGGGCGTTTGGTTGTCTTGTTTTTTGTTAAGTGTGTACACATTGCCAGTCATTTTTATTCTGCATACCTTCTCTATGAAACGTTTATTTCTATCTCATTGCACAGAATCACACTTTTCTCTCCTATTTCCCAAAAACTTTATGTTTCCATTATTTTTGGAAGCTACATCTCTTGTGTGTCATATAGTATAAATTATTTTTGTAGCTATTGGCATATGTCAAACTTGATGACCAGTTTTACACTGATTAAAATCAGCAAAGACAATCATAATTGCAGCTGGCAAGTGATATAATTACTGCACCTGCATTTTCTTCTATGTCCCATTTTCATCTTTATAATTGCAAATAAATTCTAATGGGAAAAGAGAGAGTAGTTTCAAATGAAATTTCTTACTTTTTAAAAATCTATATACACCCTTTTTTCTCTGTGTCACGTAAGAGCAGCCACCTAAAAGGCCACATAAAAGCTTTACATTCTGTCTGCTAGAGCCAGGGTTATAGCCAGCTGTAAGTTACCTAATTTTAGTGCTATTTACTGACCTGAGGTTCTTGGGAAACACATTCTGTGCTCTTATGCCCTGATCTATTCCTCCAGCCTATTAAGTGGAAGTTCTTGATCTTATTTGTCTTAATAGTTCCACTTGTTAGTGAACCCACATGAAGACTTAACTGCACATTTGCTATAAACTGTGTATAGTGTCTAGCTCCAATTCCACCATGATACCTGGTTGTTGTCCCAGAATCAGCAAGCCGCTTTGGTTCCAGCTTAGTTAACTCTAGGTTTTATTGTAGCCCAAGACCTCTTTGGCTTGTTCACGTCTATACCCAACTCTTCTGCAAGAGACAGTAAACATTCCCTGATGTGTGACTGTGGGTCTCAGTATCTGCCTCTATCAATGAAATCCCTTAGGGTAGAGCTATGCTAGGTTCCTGTCAGCAAGCATAGAGGAGTAATAGTACTGTGTTGCCTCTCATATGGTGTGGGTCTCAAGTTGGGGCAGCCATTAGGTATATGTTTCCTCAGTCTCTTCCCCATATTTGTCTGTATGTATCTTGTAGGCAAGATAAATTTTGGTTTGAAAGTGCTGTAGGGAGACCACCAGCTCCTAGGGGTTGAGAAACTGGTGAGTGGGAGATCTGGGCAGCCAGGGAGCAGAGAGATCTCTGAAGAGTGTGCACGTGGAGCGTGCCCTACAATCTACCTGATCCAGGGACCAGGAACAGAACTTTGGAACTTCTGTTTCCATCCAGCGGCGACTTCAGGGTGCAGAGAAGAGCCGGGCCAATCTGCCACGTGGACCGCCAGCTCCTAAGGTTGAGAGACTGGTGAGTGGGAGATCTGGGCAGCTGGGGAGCAGAGAGATTTCTGCTGAGTGTGCACGCGGGGCGCACCCTCCGACCTGCCTAATTCGGGGACCAGGAACAGAACTTTGGAACCTCTGTTCCCACCCGGCAACTCTGAGGCATAGAACAGGGCTGGGCCCATCTGCCACCTGGACCAGTGGAGATCCAGGGACACAGACCAGATGCAAGGGAAAGGCGAGAACATATCACTGACAACAAAATGGCAAGAGGAAAGCGAAAGAGTATATCCCAAGGAAACCAAGACAACCTGGCAACACCAGAACCCAGTTCTCAAATAACAGCAAACATCGGAATGCCAAACACTCCAGAAAAAGAAGATGCAGACCTGAAATCATACCTCAAGATGCTGGTAGAGATACTTAAACAAGAACGGGAAGAAAAGCAAAAAGATTCAGAAGCTTTTAAAGAGGAAACAAGAAAAACACTCAAAGAACTAGAGGAAAACAGAATCAAAGAGATAAAAGAATGGAAGAGCAAATTTGAAATGGAAATTGACACAATAAAGAAAACACTAAAAGAGATAACCCTAGAGGTAGAACACCTAAAAAAGAAATCAGGAATCACAGAAGCATTCATTTCCAATAGATTACAAGAGATGGAAGAGAGAATCTCGGGGGCAGAAGACAACATTGTAAACATAGACAAAACAGCCAGAGAAGATGCAAAAAACAAAAAGCTCCTAACCCAAAATGTCCAGGAAATCCAGGACACAATGTGAAGACCTAACCTAAGGATAATAGGAATAGAAGAGGGAGAAGAGTATCAACTAAGAGGCACAGTAAATATCTTCTACAAAATTGTAGAAGAAACCTTCCCTACCCTTAAGGATGAGATTACCATGAGCATAAAAAAGCCTACAGAACTCCAAATAGGTTGGAGCAGAAAAGAAATTCCTCCCAACACACAATAGTCAAAATGCCAAGGGCTCAAAGCAAAGAAAAAATACTAAAAGCAGTAAGGGAAAAAGTTCATTTAACATATAAAGGCAGACCAATCAGAATCACACTTGACTTCTCAACAGAGACTATGAAGGCTAGAAAGCCTGGACAGACATCAGGCAGACCCTAAGAGAGCAGAGGTGCCAGCCCAAGCTGCTATACCCAGTAAAACTCTCAATCACCATAGATGGCGAGATGAAGATATTTCAAGACAAATCTAAATTTACACAATATCTGACCACAAACCCAGCAATAAAATGAATTATAGGTGAAAAACCCTATACAACAAGGGGAACTAGATCCTAGTAAAAACAAGAAAACTCCAAAGCAAGAAAACCAAAAGAAGAAAGACATACAGGCACAATTCAACCTACAAAAGCAAAAATAACAGGAAACAGCAACCACTATTCCTTGATAACTGTTAACATAAATGGACTCAATTCCCCAATAAAAAGATATAGGCTATCAGACTGGATTCATAAACAAAACCCAGCATTTTGCTGCATACAGGAAACTCATCTTAGAGACAAAGACAGACACTATCTCAGAGTAAAAGCTTTGGGAAAAAACTTCTAAGCAAATGGCCCCGAGACGCAAGCAGGAGTGGCCATTCTATTGTCAAATAAAGTAGATTTTCAACCAAAGGTTATCCAAAAATAAGGAAGGACACTTTTTACTCATTACAGAAGAAATTTGTCAGGAGTAACTCTCAATAATTAACATACATTCTACAAACACAAAAGCAACAATAGTCATAAAAGAAACCCTACTGAAGCTCAAAAAATACATTGTGCCACAAACAATAATAGTGAGAGACCTCAATACCCCACTCAGACTAATGGACAGATAATGAAAACATAAACTGAACAATGAAACTGAAAAACTAGCAGAGGTTATGAACCAACTGGAATTACTAGATATCTACAGAACTTAGCATCCTAAAACAAAATAATATACCTTCTTCTCAGAACCTCACAGCACCTTCCAAAAGTTGCCCACATCTCTGGTCACAAAACTAGCCTCAATAGATATAAGAAGAGTGAAGTACATGCATGGATCCTTTAGATCGTCGTGGTCTAAGGCTGCTCTTTAATAAAATCAAAGACATCAAAACCCCATTTACACACGGAAACTAAACAATGCTCCATTAAACTATAGCAGGGTTAAAGAAGAAATAAAGATAGAAATTAAGGACTTTCTAGAACTCAATGATAACGAAAACAGAACATACCCAAACCTATGGGATGCAATGAAAGCAGTATTGAGAGGAAATCTCATAGGGCTGAGTGCTTTCAAAAAGAAACTGGAGAAAGCATACACCAGCAACTTGACAGCACATCTGAAAGCTCTAGAATAAAAGGAAGCAGATACACCCAAGAGGAGTAGATGCCAAAAAAAAATCAAACTTAGTGCAGAAATAGAACAAATAGAAACCAAAAGATTCATTCAATTAATCAATAAAACCAAGAGCTAGTTCATTGAGAAAATTAATAAGATTGATAAACGCTAAGCCAGACAAACTAGAGGGCAAAGATAGAGTATCCAAATTAACAAAATCAGAAAGAAAATTGGAGAAATAACAACTAAAATTGAGGAAATTCAAGAAATCATCAGATCCTACTACAAAAGCATATACTCAACAAAGCTGGAAAATCTGCAGGAAATGGATGAATTCCTAGACAGATACTGGATACTAAAATTAAACCAGGACCAGGTAAACCATCTAAATAATCTCATAACACCTAAAAAAAAGAAGCAGTCATCAAAAGCCTCACAAACAAAAAAAGCCCAGGTCCAGATGGGTTCAGTACAGAATTTTATCAGACATTTATTGATGATATAATACCAATACTCTCCAAACTATTCCACAAAATAGAATCAAAGAAACACTGCCTAACTCATTTTTTGAGGCTACAATAACCCTCATTGCTAAAGCAGACAAAGACCCTACAAGAAAAGAGGATTTCAGAACAATCTGACTCTTGAATATTGATGCAAAAATACTCAATTCTTGCAAGCTGAATCCAAGAACACATCAAAATGATCATTGACAATGATCAAGTAGGCTTCATTCCTGGGATGCAGGGATGGTTTAATATAAGGAAGTCCATCAATATAATCTTCCATATAAACAAACACACATACACGCGCACACACACACACACACACACACACACACACAAACACATGGTCATCTCATTTTATGTAGAGAAAGCATTTGACAAAATCCAACACCCCTTCATGTTAAAAGTCTTAGAAAGAACAGGAATCCAAGGCCCATACCTAAATGTAATAAAAGCAACATACAGCAAACCAACAGCCAACATCAAACTTAATGATGGGAAACTTGAAACAATCCCACTAAAATCAGGGATTGGACAAGCCTTCCCAATCTCCCCCTACCTATTCAACATAGTACTTGAAGTCAGGGCCGGAGCACTTAGACAGCAAAAGGAAATCACAGTGATACAAATTGCAAAGGAAGAAGTAAAAAAACTTCAGTATTTGCACATGACATTATAGTGTAATTAAGTGACCCCTCAAATTTTACCAGAGAAATCCTACAGCAGATAAACAACTTCAGCAAAGTGGCTGGATATAAAATTAACTCACAGAAATCAGTAGCCTTCCTCTACTCAAGGGCAAACATGTGGAAAAAAATTAGGGAAAAGATATCTTTCACAATAGTCACAAAAACTTTGAAATACCTTGATGTGACTCTAACTAAGCAAGTGAAGGACCTGTATGATAGGAAATTCAAACATATAAAAAGGAAAATCAAGGAAGATCTAATAAAATGGAAAGATCTCCCATGGTCATGGATTTGAAAGATCAACATTGTAAAAATGGCCATCTTACAAAAAGCAATCTTCAAATTCAAGGAAATCCTTATCAAAATACCAACCCAATTCTTCATTGAGTTGAAAAGGGCAATGTGTAATTTCATTTGGAATAACAAAAGACCTAGAATAGCGAAATCTATACTCAAAAAACATTTGCAGGAATCACTTTCCCTGACTTCAAGCTATGTTACAAGACAATTGTGCAAAAAACTGCATGGTACTGGTACAGCAATAGGCAGGTGGATAAATAGAATAGAATAGAATATCCAGAAATGAGTCCTCACATACATGGTCACCTGATTTTTGGCAAAGGAGCTATAAATATTTAGTGGAAAAAGGACAGCCTATTCAACAAATGGTGCTGGTCCAACTGGCACACAGCATGCTGAAGAAGGAAAATAGACCCTTTCTTATCTCCTTGTTCCAATCTCAAATTCAAGTGGATCAAAGATCTCCAAATTAACCCATGTACACTGAAACTATTAGATGAGAAAGTAGGGAAAACCTTAGAACACCTAGTCACAGGAGAAAATTTCCTGAACAGAACAATTTGGCTTGTGCTCTAAGGTAAAAGATTGACTAATGGGACTTAATGAGATTGCAAAGTATCTGTAAGGCTAAGGACACTGTCAAAAAAATAAAATGGCAGCCAAAAGAGTGTGAGCAGATCTTTACAAACCCCACATCAGATACAGACCTATTATTCAAGGTATACAAAGAACTCAAGAAGCTAGACACTAGAGAAATAAAAAAGCCTAAAAATGGTGTACAGAGCTAAACACAATGTTCTCAACTGAGGAATACTGAATGGCTGAAAAGCATGTAAGGAAGTGCTAGACATCATTAGACATCAGGAAAATGCAAATCAAAACCACCCTGAGATTCTACCTCACAGGAGTCAGATTGGTGAAGATTCAAAATTCAGGTGATAGCAGATACTGGGGAGGATGGGGAGAAAGAGGAACACTTCTCCTGTGCTGTTGGGGTTGTAAACTGGTACAACCACTCTTTAAATCAGTCAGGCGATTTCTCAGAAAATCGGACATATTACTATCTGAAGACCCATTTTTTTTTTACTTCTGGGCATTTTCCCAGAGACTTCCAACATACAACAAAAACACATGTACCACAATGTTCATAGCAACTCTATTTATAATAGGCAGAAACTGAAAATAACCCAAATGTTTTACAGTAGATGAATGGATACAAAAACTGTGGTACATTTACATAATGGAGTACTACTGAGCTATCAAAAACAATGACTTTATGAAATTCTTAAGAAAATGGATGCATCTAAAGAATATTATTGAGTGAGATAACCCAGTCTCAAAAGTGCAGACATAATATGCAGTCACTGATATTTGGATACAAACCCCAGAATGTTCTTAACACCTCAGAATCAACTCACAGACTGTGTGAAGTTCAAGAAAAGAAAAGAAAAGAAAAGAAAAGAAAAGAAAAGAAAAAACATTTTGTTTACTCCTTACACACCAAGAAAACTTTGACTAATTCCAGTTTACATTCTGTTTTACTGTACTTTATGCTCATTGTAACTAGTAAGATCTTAATGCACTCTATCAAACATTAAAAAAAAAACCAAGCAATGACAAAAATCAAAAACGTATTAGTATAGTTTTATGCAAAAAAATGCTTAAAATTTGTAGATTTATCTTTGTTTTTTAAAATAAAGTTCTTCAATAAAAATAATAAAAGAAAATTAATATAACACTAAAAACTATTTTGCATTTTTAAAATATAAACTCTATAATGTGAATTTATGGCAAGTAATAAATTAAGATTTCTTTGTGTGTGTGTGCTTGTTTGTGTGTGTGTGTGTGTGTTTGTGTGTGTGTGTCTGTGTGTGTAGGTGGCTGTGTTGGTTGTTTTTTGTAAGAGACCCTAATAGAGACCTCAGTTGCCATCAAACACACTGTAAAATTGACAGTAACCTTAAATATTTCATTGCCTGTCTGCACAATAAAATGATTATGTGCCTATTCCTACCTCCTTTCCCAGCAACTTACATTTCTGAGGACTTGCTTTCACTGATACTTTATTATTTAACCATATAAATTTGTAGTTGAATATATGGCTCTGTGTTTAAGAGTGTTGGCTGTGTTTTCAGGGAAATTTATTTCTGTTTTCACACAAAACTTAGATGGCTCACACAGTCTTAAAACATCAAATTCTGGATTTCTGAAGCCTCCTCTAACCTCAGTATAAAACCAAAAGAATATCACACACACACACACACACACACACACACACACGCACATGCACATACACAGGCACACACACACTAACAAACACACAAATACACACACAGACAAAATAAATTTTTACATAAGTAAAAAGATTATATTCATATAATTTTCAATATCCTTTAGTATTTTAATGTTTTTCAAGACATTTGTAATTTTATGGTTCAGTGTAGCCTCTAAAAACTATCATTGTTAAATTTAATATTTTCTCAGGGTTTATATTAGATTTCTACTATTAAATGACCTTGTACATGTAAAAATATTAGTTTATTATTATAAATCACTCATTTTTAGCATTGAAATTATCATTTTAGTGTATGACAGTTTGCTGCAATCAGCATCATTGTCAACAATGCAACCCAGTAATTTTATATACTTGTTTCAGTGAATAGAACACCACCTATTTTTCTGTACCTCTTTTGTGTGAAGTGATATCCAAAAACAGATTCGTTCTTTTTGGGGGGGGGATTTTTTTTAATTAACATTAGATTTTATCCCCCTCTGGTTCTCCCTCTAACTCTTCTACATCCTATACTTTTTCCCCACCATCTTCACAAAAATGTCCACACTGTTGATTCCTACTGCACCAGATATCCTGGCCAGTTCCTTGACAGTTAGGTCTGAACCCAGACAAGGCAGTTCTCTGTTGCATATATGTTGAGGGCCTCATATCACCTGGTGTATGCTTGCTTGTTAGTGATCCAATGTCTGAGAGATCTCGGGCATCCAGATTGATTGAGACTGCTGATTCTCATACCGGATCACCCTCCTCCTTAGCTTCTTCCATCTCTTCCCTAATTCAAACACAGTGGCCAGCAGCTTCTGTCCATTAGTTGAGTGTAAATATCTACACCTGACTCTTTCAGTTGCTTCTTGGATCTTTCACAGAAAAGTCATGATAGGCTTCTTTTTGTGAGCACTTTATAGCTTCAGCATATACTGTCAGGCCTTGGGAACTTTTCTTGAGCTGGATCTACTTTGGACCTGATCTGGACCTTATTTTCCTCAGGCTCTTCTCTATTTTTGTCTCTGAAGTCATTTCAGACAGGAGCAATTATTTGTCAGAGTTTTGGATTGTGAGATGGCAACCCCATTCCTCACTTGATGCCCTGTCCTACTGCTGGCACTACTAATCCCCTCTTCCTTCTGCAGGACACTTTATCTAACACTTTTCTCTCTGAGTCCTGAGGGTCTCTTAACTCCCAGGTCCCTGGTACAATCTGGAGGGTCTCCCACCTCCTACCTCTGGAGGTTGCCTGTTCCCATTCTTTCTTTTGGCCCTTGGGGCTTCACTTTTTCTCCACCTAATACATGACCATGTTCCACTCTTCCCCTCCCTGTCCCCTTCGACAACAATGCCCTCCCTTCCTCACCCCTCCTGTGATTGCTTTCTTCTTCCTCCCAAGAGGGATTGAGGAGTCTTCAGTTGAGCAGTTCAGCTTCATAATCTTTATGAGTTCTGTGGACTGTATCTTTAGTATCTGTCCTATTCTTATTGTTGTTGTTGTTGCTGTTGTTGTTGTTGTTTTGTTATGTTTTGGCTAATATCCACTTATTAGTGAGTACGTACTATCCATGTTCTTTTGGGTCTGAGTTACCTCACTCAGAATGATATTCTCTAGTTCTACCCATTTACCTGCAAATCTCAGGATGACATCATTCTTAATAACTGAGCAGTATTCCATTGGGTAAATGAATCTAATAGAAGAGAAAGTGGGGAAGAGTGTTTTGGTAAATATTAAAACGTTGGCAATCAGTTCTGATCTGTCACCACTCCACAATGCCCCCAGATACTCTCTTATCCGGGCAGTCTGCAAGCCATTCCAGAGTGGCACCTTACCACATTGTTCTTTGGAGTTAATTCTGGCCCTGGAGGGCCATGACATCAGTTCATCTCTGTTTAGTATCTCTCCCAGTGACTTCTCTGCTAGTAGTAATCTCTGCACACATTCCAAGCATCCCAAAAATTCAAAACCCTGGAAATTTGTAATTTATCAATGGTTTTATCTAAGATTTACTCAGTAAAATTTACAGTCCACACCATAAATTCTGAGCCAAATGATATAATTTTCCCATCTAGACAAGTCATCCTATATAAAACCCTCCCTTATACAATATTTATAACAACCTATATCTATATAGAGATGAGCAAAGAGGATCATCTACATTTTCCTCCATCTTCCTTCTTTCTGACTCTAGCCTCTCCCTCTTTTTCTAAAACTTTATTCCCACCTGTTATTCCTACTTGTCCAATGATGAGCCTCATTTTATCTTATGTCTGCCTTCACCTGAATAACAACAAAACCTTTTAAAAGAGCATTGACCTCATATACACTATAGGAATTATTATAAACAGAACTCCAATGGCTCATGTTCTAATATCAAGAATTATTAAATGGGACCTTATGAAACTGGAAAGCTTCTGTAAGGTAAGGAACAATGTCAATAGTGCAAATCAGCAGAGAATTCACAACAAAGAATCCCAAATGGCACTTAAGGAAATGTTCAAAATCCTCAGATATCAGGGAAATGCAAATCAAAACAATCCTGAAATTCCACCTTATACCAATTAGAATGGCGAGGATTATTAAAACCTCAAGTGACAGCACACGTTGGTGAGCATGTGGAGAAGGAGAAACACTACTCCATTGCAGGTAGAATTGCAAACTTGTACAACCATTCTGGAAATCAATTTGGAGATAACTCAGAAAATTTGAAATAGATCTACCTGGAGATTCAGGTTTACCACTCTTGGGCATATGCCCAAAATATGCTCCACCAGGCCACAGGGACACATATACCACTATGTTCATAGCAACCTGAACCTGGATACAACTCAGATGTCCCATGACAGAAGATTGGATGCAGAAAATATGGTTCAAATACCAATTACCCTTGCTACTGAATAGCATAGAAGAGTTCTTTAAAAAAATGTAACAGGGAATTTTTCAAACTATCTAACAAGTACAGATAATATATTTGGTCAGAGATCTTGATTTTCCTTTTTGTGTTTTGTTATTCCCCAATCATGCTCATATTTAGTTCACAGGGAGGTTAAGTGACATTAAAACTAACACTACATAAGCATCATATAAACTTGCGTTTGAGGAGTGTGAAGCACTAGTTTTATTTTTTCCTTTTTCACTTTATTTCTTGTAAGTTTCCGTGTAGAACAAGTAACTCCTTCCTTCTCTTATACTGAAACTGGAGATTGATTCCTCATACAGCAACCATTCCTCATGGGCTTAAAGTTTTGTATTCTTTATCCTTCACTGAGTTCTGATGACAAACACCAGATGCTCTGGGGAAATCATCCCAGGTGGTGACTCTAGAAAAGGAAAGGAAAATTTGCTTCTAAATGGTGGATTGATTCTAATTTCATGTCTTGTATTAGATGATCCCCAGTCTCCGCAGGATTTTCTTAAAGGATTATTGACTTTCTGCCCCAATGTCTCAAACCAACAACCTGTAAATCATATGTCAGATGTCCCAGGAAGCTTATTTCTTTGGAAAGATAGAAACAGAATTCAGATTCCTTTAAAGAAAATTGAAACCCCAATTACTGCATTTTGAGAAACAAATATTAATAGAATTTTACTTTCTATTATGGTAAAAAATTAACATACTTTTTCAGGGTAAAAACTGTAATTTGCTACAAAAATGGGTCTTAAAATATGTTGTCAAGGTTTACTACAAAGTTTACATAACAATTTGCTTGCAATAATTTTGTGTATTTTAATTATGACTGATGAACTACACTTAAAGAAATAAAAATATGGTTAACTATTCAGAAAAAAATAAGACTTTTCTGATTTCTCAGTCATATTTTAATTGAAGATTATATTTGATAGGTTCTATATTTCAACTCAGTTTATGCGGTGATAATTTTGCAACAACAATTGAAACATATATGCATGAATTTGGCTCTGTTACTGGGTGAAGTGATGGTAGCTAATACAGAAAGTTTTGTACTATATAAACATGATTTCAGATGCTAATAATGCTGATCTACTTAAGAGCTGTCTGGATTTTTACCTTCTGACAGCCAAGCCTTCACATATTTTTATTTATCTATTGTGGAATAAGAAGTGTGACCCATACACTTAGTACTTGAAAACTTGATCTTTAGTTGTTGTTGGTGGATTATTTGAGAAATTATAGGCATTATAAGAGGTTGAAAAGTTGGATGACATACATTGCTGCAGGTTGGCTTTCACTGTTCATTACTTTCCCACAATTCCCATTCACTTTCATTGTTTTATGTTAGTGGTTGAAGACATGAGAGCCCAGCGTCATTAACCAGTTGACTTCTGCCGTGCTTCCCTCTCCATTATGGACTTTCCTTCAGAAATTTGAAGACACAATAAAATCTTTTTATCCACATTTCCCTTTGTGTACTATTTTATCAGCAGAGAATAAAAGTAATACATTACCCTATTTTCATGTCCTGTCTTTTGCCTGAAAACATTAGTAACTCATAGTTATCAATAGAGTTCCTGGTCATATCACATATTTTAAAAATATAAACTCTGTATGTGAAACTATTATATGAGAAATATTTACCATTTACAAATAAAAGGATTTAAAAAAGTATCAAAAATTTGAATACAAAATAAGCTTCTCTACATTCATAAACACTGTATACTTGTCTCCACAATATACCTATTTCTGTTCCTCATATATGCTGCTCATTAGACATTTTTCCTATATTATATCTTCCTGATTGGCTCAATTTAGAACAATGCCACAAATATTAAGATAGAGGGGGATAAATCAGGAATTTGAGAACAAACTTCTTTTTTTAATTGAAAAACTTTATTTTAAAAATCAAAGATAAATGTACAGATTTTAAGTATTTTTGTATAAAAGTATAAGAATACATTTTTGTTGGTGCTTGGGTTTTTTTTTTTTTTTTAAAGTTTGATAGTGTGCATTAAGATCTTACTAGTTACAATGAGCATAAAGAACATTTAAAACAGGATGTAACCTGGAATTAGTCAAAGGTTTTTTGGTGTGTAAGGATTGAGCATAATTTTTTTTTTCATTTTTCCTTTTTTTGAACTTCATATAGTATGTGAGCTGTTTTCGGGCTATTCAGAGCTTTCCTGGGTTAGTATCCAATTATCAGTGACTTCATATTATGACTGTTCTTTTGTGACTGGGTTATCTTACTCAGGATGATATTATCTAGATGTGTCCATTTTATTAAGAATTTTATAAAGTCATTGTTTCTGATAGCTGGGTAGTACTCCATTGTGTAAATGCACCACAATTTTTTTATCCATTCATCTACTGAAGGACATCTGGGTTCTTTCCAGCTTCTGGCTATTATAAATAGAGCTGCAATGAACATGATGGTGCATGTATCTTTGTTGTATGTTGGAGCATACTGGGGTAAATTCCCAGAAGTGGAATAACTGGGTCTTCAGGTAGTACTAAGTCCATTTTTCTGAGGAAGGTCCAGATTGATTTCCAGAGTGGTTGTCCCAGTTTCCAAACCCACCAAGAGTGGAATAAGTGTTCCTCTTTCTCCACATCCTCGCCAACATCTTCTGTCATCTGAATTTTTGATCTTGGCTAATCTGACTCCTGTGAGGTGGAATCTCAGGGCTGTTTTGATTTGCATTTCCCTGATGACTACAGAAGTTCAGCCCTTCCTTAGATGCTTTTCAGCCATTCGATATTCCTCAATTGAGAACTTTTTGTTTATCTCTGTACCCCATTTTTTATAGGGTTGTTTGATTCTCTGGTGTTGAGCTTCTTGAGTTCTTTGTATACCTTGGAAATTAGGCCTCTATCTTATGTGGGATTAGAAAAGGTCTTTTTCTACTCTGTTGGCTGCAGATATTTTTTTTTTTTTATTTATTTGACCTTAGAGCACAAGCCATTGGTGGTCTGTTCAGGAAATTTTTTCCTGTGCCTATGTGTTCTAAGGTTTTCCCTACTTTCTCCTCTAATAGTTTCAGTGTACTTGGTTTAATGTGAATATCTTTGATCCACTTGCATATCAGCTTTGTACAAGGAAACATTAATAAATCTCTACTTCCTATTCTAGAAAAAATTAAGATATTTTTCAAGGTAAAAACTGTAACTTGTTACAAAAATGTGTCTTATTTCTGAAAATTAAAGTTTTAAAGCAAACACTTTGTTATTTGTACAAAAGCTAAGCTTTTTATTTTGTAGTAAATGACCTAAAGGCCAAAGACAATGCAAGGAGTCCTGTAACTTTTGATCATTCCTTTTATCAATAATAATACAATGGGAAAGTGTACAAGGATAGAATAAAAGACCACTCCTGGTGCTGGTTTCCTGCATCCCAAGGTAGGCATTGTGATTTGAAATTGGATGAATGTTTTTCTGATCCCTTCATGAATAAGTCTGTATGCATCAATGAGATATGAAGATACACATTTGTTCATCTTCAAAAGAATTCTTTGGGAATTGTGAGTTAGAAATTGATGAATGTGGATCCCACCCATTTCTACATATTGCCCTGTGTCTGGATGTTCTTGGTGGGTACTTTCGTGACTGTGCTCTTAGATTTTTGGCGACCATGTGAACTCAAATTTGATGGATGTGCCAGTCAGTCATGTCTCTATTAAAGTCTATGTGTAGATACAGGACACAGCTGCTATTTGTGACTGCATATGTAGTAGATACTCAGGGACACACTATAAGATTTATGCATCTTTGCTGGCTAAACCCTTCTCATAATAATACAACATGTAAAGACACTGTTGACAGCTATATTTGTCACCACTAGCCTGGATACTCTGGAGACCTATATTAAATGAAAATAAATGAATGCAGTAGCAACCACTGCAAATTTAGGGACAATGTGTTGAGATGTTCTCAGAGGATAAATAAGACGACATTTCAGGCCTGCCTTCCTCGTTCATCTGTCAACCTGGATTCACAGACAGAAACACAGCATCACAGTCTTCTGAAAAGCTCTACCCAGTGGGAGTCTAAAACAGAAGTAGAGAACCATACCCGCATATTAGATAACCTCAGAAAGTCTGGTAAAATTATTAAGGAAAACTTTTTTTAAAAAGGAGTGGATAGAGACTCCACGTGTATATCTATGACTCACCTGGAATCTTGGGGTTCCTATACAGTGGACCAACAATCAAAGGGCATAGAAGACCCAGACCTACCTCCACCCCTGATCCACTCCCTGTGCATATGCAGCACATATAGAAGATATGCAGCTTTGTATTTATGTGGTTTGCCCAAAAACAAGAGCAAGAGCTTACCATGACTTGGTTGTCTGTCTGGGATCCTGTTCCCTTAAATCGTACTGTAGTGACTGGAGGTACCCAGAGTAATACTTTCCTCTTTTCAGAGGTGAAGATGGGAGGAGCAGTATGAGTGGGGAAATAGGAGGGTGCTCTGATCAGGATGTAAAGTGAATAAGTTAATTAATTAATGGAAGGAAATTTTTAAACATGCAGTTATAAAAAGAGTCAAAGATCTACCTAATAATTGAGGATTCAAGAATGCATGAGTGATATTTCCCCCTTTACATATTTAGTTTTAAACCAATTCATTATTTATTAAAATGTATGTGTATTTCTGTAGTTTTATGTATATGCATGTTGGTGTCATGGAGGTAACATGGAAACACCTAAATCCTTGAAGTTGGAATTACAGGAGATTGTGAGCACTTTGTATTGAGCACTGAGAACTATCTCAGGGTCTCTGCAAGACCATTGTATCTAAAATGCCTAGCCATTTCTTCAATGCCCTGCCATTTATTTTTTAATATATTACTTAGCAATTTCATCCATGCATGTATTAAATTCATCAAAAACTCCATATATTTTTTATCAAAACTTGCATACTTCTTCAAGTCCCAGGCTCACATTTAGATTTTTTTCTTGTACTCTGTTTTTGTTTTGTTTTTTGTTTTTGAACAACTTTATTTTAAAAAACAAACATAAATGAACAAATTTTAAGCATTTTTGTATAAATGTATACAAATATATTTTTGTCAGTGCTTGACTTTTTTTTTTCAAAGGTTTGATAGTGTGCATTAAGGTCTTACAAGTTACAATGAGCAAAAAGTATGTATAAAACAGGATGTAACCCAAAATTAGTCAAAGTGTTCTTGGTGTGTAAGGATTGAGTATAATGTTTATTTTTTTCTTGAACTTAACACAGTCTGTGAGTTGTTTCTGGGGTGTTCAGAGATTTCTGGGGTTAGTATCCCATTATCAGTGACTGCATATTATGCCTGTTCTTTTGTGACTGGGTTATCTCA
This sequence comes from Micromys minutus, assembly GCF_963924665.1. Lineage (NCBI taxonomy): Eukaryota > Metazoa > Chordata > Mammalia > Rodentia > Muridae > Micromys > Micromys minutus. The sequence goes on from NC_137969.1 coordinate 134,305,557, forward strand.
CTCAGGATGATATTCTTTTTTCTGACATATTGGGTCTGAACAGGGCCATTGATGTGGTGTGGGGATGAAGGTGATACTTTATTTATTTCCAGGTAAATGTGTTTTACTAATCAATATTTACATGAAAATAATAAACATATATATTGACAGAGAAAGATTGATTTCCTTACCAAAGGTAATTAACAGACACAAGGACAGAAGAAATTACATTAACATTTCATTTCACAATGGAATGATACCTCAAATATCTACTTTGGTGTATTCTTTATTGTTGTCAGTACTTAATTTTTTTAGAAGTTTGAGAATAGGCATTGAAATCTACTAGTTACCATAAGCATAAACTACATGTAGAACAGAACATATCATCAAAACAGAGTTTTCTTAATATGTACAGAATAAACATAAAGATTTTTGAATACCAAAAATTGCCACAAGGCTATATTCTTAGCTCTTAGATTATTAATGATTTAAGGTCCAGGTATACCACACTCTGAGAGGATGTTATACTCTTATATTTTTTTCCTCAGAAAGACTGAGGTTTTCACTTTTTTGCCTTTGTTTTTCTTGAGCTTCATATGGCCTCTGAGTTGTTTCTGGGGTATTCAGATATCTCTGGGGCTTGTATCCAATAATCGGTGACAGCATATTATGTCTGTTCTTTTGTGGCTGGGCTACCACACTCAGGATGATATTCTCTAGATGGATTAATTTTCCAAGGAATGTCATAAAATCATTTTTCTAATAGCTGAGTAGTACTCCATTGTGTAAATATACCACAATTTCTGTACCCATTCATCTACTGAAGAACATCTGGGTTCTTTTCAGCTATTATAAATAGGGCTGCTATAAACATTGTGGTGCATGTGTCTTATTGTATCTTGGAGCATCTCTGGGGTATATGGCAAGAAGTAGAATACCTAAGTATTCAGATAGTACTATGGCCAATTTTTCTAAGGAACCACCAGACTGACTTCCAGAGTGGTTATACCAGTTTATAACACCACCAACACTGGAGGAGTGTTCCTCTTTCTCCACATCCTTTCCAGCATCTGCTGTCATCTGAGTTTTTGGTCTAAGACATTCTGACTGGTGAGATGTAGAATCTTGATGATAAGTTCTGTTCTACATGTACTTTATGTTCATGGAAACTAGTGGATTTCAATACATACTATCAAACTTCTAAAAGAATTAAGTAATAACAACAAAAATGAATAAACCAAAGTAGATATTTGAGGTATCATCCCATTGTGAAATGAAATGTTAATGTAATTTCTACTGTGCTTGTGTCTGTTTTGATTTGCATTTCCCTGATGACTAGGGATGTTGAACACTACCTTAGATGCTTCTCAGCCATTTCAGATTCCTCGATTGAAAAGTTTTTGTTTAGCTCTGTACACCATTATTTAATAGTATTGTTAGATTCCCTGGAGTGTAACATCTTAAGTTTTGTATATATTGTATATTAGACCTCTATCAGATGTTGGGTTGGTAAAGGACCTTTCCCAATCTGTTGGCTGTCATTTCATTTTCTTGACGGTGTCCTTAGCCTTACCAAACTTTGCAATCTCATTAAGTCTCATTTCTTGATCCTTGGTCTTAGAGCAAAAGCCATTAGTGTTCTGTACAAGAAAATTTCCCCTATGTCTATGTGTCCTACTTTGTCTTCAAAGAGTTTCAGTGTACCTGGTTTAATGTGGATATCTTTGATCTACTTGCACTTGAGCTTTATACAAAGAGATAAGAATGGGTCTATGTTCATTGTTCTGTTTGCTGACTGCCAATTGAGCTAACACCATTTGCTGAAGAGGCTGTTCTTCTCTCATTGAATGTTTTGAGCACATTTGTCAAAAATCAATGACCATATGTGTGAGGGTTCATTTTTGGATTTTATATTCTGTTCTATTGATCATGTGCCTTTCCCTATAGCAATAAGTACCATGCAGTTATTAAGATAATTGCCTTTTAATACAGCTTAAAGTCAGACATGGTGATTACCCCAGATAGTTTCTTGTTATGGATGAATTTAGATATTCTAGGTTTTTTGTTTTTTCCAGATGAATTTCCTAATTGCTATTTCCTACTCTATGAAGAATTCAGTTGGAATTTTGATGTCAACTGCATTGAATCTGTAGATTGCTTTTGGTAAGATGGCCATTTTTAAAATGTTGATCCTTCCAATCCATGAGCAAGGGATATCTTTCAATCTTCTGAGATCTTCTTCAATTTCTTTTTTCAGAGATTAAAAGGTCTTGTCATACAGGTCCTTCACTTGCTTAGTTAGAGTCACACCAAAGTATTTCATATTGTTTGTGACTATTGTGAAGGATATCTTTTCCATAATTTCTTTCCCATTACGTTTGTCCTTTAGATAGAAAAACTACGTATTTGTTTGAGTTAATTTTATATCCAGCTGAAGTTGTTTATCAGCTGTAAAAATTCTCTGATGAAATTTTTGGGGTCACTTAAGTTTACTATCATGTCATCTGCAAATAGTAATATTCTTACTTTTCCCTTTTTTGTTTTGTATCTCTTTGATTTCCTTTTGCTGTCTAATTTCTACAGCCAAGACTTCAAGTATTATGTTGAACAGGTATGAAGTGAGTGGGCAGCCTTGTTTAGTCCCTGATTTTAGGTGTTGGTTTGCTCTTTATGGTTTTATTATGTTTAAGTATGGGCCTTGATTCCTGTTCCTTCTAAGACTTTGAACAAGAAGGGGTCTTGAATTTTGTCAAATGCTACTCAGCGTCTAGTGAGATGACCCTGTGGTTTTTTCTTTGAGTTTGTTTATATGTTGGATTAAATTGATGAATTTCCATATATAAATCCATGCCTGAATTCCAGGGATGAAGCCTACTGGATATTATTGAATGTTTTTATTGGCATATTCTGAATTAGGTTTGTAATATTTTGTTGAGTATTTTTGCATCAATGTTTATAAGAGAGATAGGTGTGAAATTCTCTTTCCATGTAGGATCTTTATTGGTTTAGGAATGAGGTTATTTTGGCTTTAAAAAATTTGTTGGGTAGTATTTGATCTGACTCTATTTTGTGGAATACTTTGGGGGTATTGTAATTAGGTTGTCAAAAAATTTCAGATAGAATTCTGCACTGAACCCATTTTGTCCTGGGCTTCATTTTGGTTTTAAGGTCTTTGATGACTTCTTCTATTTCTTTAGGAGTTACAGGATTATTAGATGGTTTACCTGGTCCTAGTTTAAATTTGGCATCTGGTATCTGTCTAGGAATTTATCCATTTCCTACAGATTTTCCAGTTTTCTTAAGTATAGGCTTTTGTAGTAGTATTTGATGATTCCTTGAATTTCCTCAATTTCAGATGTTATGTCTCCACTTTCATATCTGATTTTGTTAATTTGTATAATCGCTCTTTCCCCTATAGTTAGTCTGGCTAAGGGTTTATCAATCTTGTTAATTTTCTCAATGAACCAGCTCTTGGTTTTGTTGATTCTTTATTTGTTCTTTTTCTTTCTATTTGGTCAATTTCTGGTCTGGTTTTGATTATTTCTTTCTCTCTACTCTTCATGGGTGTATCTGCTTCTTTTTGTTCTAGAACTTTAAACGGTTCTCTAAAGTTGCTAGTATTTGGTCTCTCAAATTTATTTTTAAGGCTTTTAGAGGTATGAGTTTTCCTCTTAGTACTGTTTTCATTGTATCTCATAAGTTTGGGTATGTTGTGCTTTCATTTTCATTAAATTCTAGAAAATACTTGATTTCTTTCTTTATTTCTTCTTTGACCATACTATTGTTGAGTAGATCATTGTCATCTTCCATATGTATATGGGCTTTTTGTTGTTTTTGTTATTAAAGACCAGCCTTAATTCATTGTGATCTATTAGGATGTATGGGAGTATTTCAATCTTCTTATATTTATTTAGTCTTGTTTTGTGACCGACTGTATGGTTTATTTTTGAGAAAGTGCTAGGAGGTGCTGAGAAGATGTGTTCTTTTGTTTCTGAGTGAAGAAAATCTGTAGGTATCTATTAATTCTAATTGGTTCATAACCTCTGCTAGCTTCACTGTGTCCTTGTTCAGTTTCTGTTTCCATGATCTTTCTATTGATGAAAGTTGGGGTGTTGAAGTGTCCCACTATTATTTTGTGGGGTGCAATGTATGTTTTGTGCTTTAGTGGAGTTTTTTTTTATGAATATTGGTGCTCTTTTATTTGGAGCATATATATTAAAGATTGAGAACTCCCCCTGATAGATTTTCTTGTAATGAATGACAAGTGTCCTTCCTTGTCTTTTGTGATAACCGTTGGTTGAAAATCTACTTTATTCGATATTAGAATTGCTACTTCAGCTTTTTTCATAAGGGCTGTTTGCTTAAAATGTTTTTTTTTCCCTAGTCTTTTACTCTAAAATAGTGTCTGTTTTTTTCTCTGAGATTGATTTTCTGTAGAAAAATGCTGGATTCTTCTTATGTATCCAGTCTGATAGTCTATCTCTTTATTGAGGAATTGAGTCCTTTTATATTAACAGATATTAAAGAATATTGGTTGTTGTTTTCTGCTATTTTTGGTTTTAGAGGTAGAATTATGTCTGTGTGTCTTTCTTTCTTTTTTTTTTTTTTTTTTTTTTTTTTTTGTTTTGTTTTCTTGCCTAGTAATTTTCTTGTTTTTTATAGGATATAGTTACTTTTCATGGGTTGGGTTTTCCGTATATTATTCTTTATAGGGCTATATTTATGGTCAGATATTGTGTAAATTTAGTTTTGTCTTGGAATATCTTCATCTCTCTTTCTATGGTGATTGAGAGTTTTGCCATGTATAGTAGCCTTGGTTGACATTTGTGCTCTCTTAGGGTATGTATGATGTCTGTCCAGGATCTTCTAGCTTTCATAGTCTCTGTGAAGAAGTCAGGTGCAATTCTGGTTGGTCTGCCTTTATATGTTGCATGACCTATTTCCTTTCCTGCTTTTAGTATTCTTTCTTTGTTTTGAACACTTGGCTTTTTGACTATTATGTGTTGGGACATATTTCTTTTCTGGTCTAGTCTTTGGAATTCTGTAGGCTTGTTTTATGCTCATGGTCATTTCATTATTAAGGGTAGGGAAGTTTGCATCCAGGATTTTGTTGAAGATGTTTACTGTGCTTCTTAGTTGATATTCTTTGCCCTCTTCTCTTCCTATTATCTTTAGGTTTGTTCTTCTCATTGTATCATGGATTTCCTTAACATTCTGGGTTAGACGCTTTTTGGTTTATGCATCTTCTCTGAATGTTTTGTCTGTGATTTCAATGTTGTCTATAGCCCCTGCAATTCTCTCTTCCACCTCTTGTAGTCTGTTGGAGATGCTTACATCTGTGATTCCTGATTTCTTTTTTTAGGTTTTCCATCTCCAGAGTTTTCTCTTTTTGTGTTTTCTTTATTGTTTCTATTTCCATTTTTATTTTAAATTTCTTCATCTCTTTGGTTGTGTTTTTCTGTAGTTCTTTGAGGGATTTTTGTGATTATTGTTTAAAGGCATCTATTTGTTTATTATTGTCCTGGCTTACTTGTTTAAGGGAGTTATTCATGCTCTTCTCAAAACTCTCCATCATTAACTTGATTTATGATTTTAGGTCTGAGTCTTCCTTTTCTGTAGTGTTTGGTAATCTACTGCTTGTTGTGGTGGAAGAGCTGGGTTCTAATGTTGCTAGGTTGTCTTGGTTTCCATTGGTTAAGTTATTTCATGTTCCTCTTGTCATTTTCTTGTCTGTGGTTATATGTGGTCTTGTAGTCAGTGACTGGCTTCTGTCTTTCCCTTGGATCTGAAAGCCTGTGCGCTCAGGAAGAATATTTCTTCTGAGTGTTCGGCTCTTTGTGGGCAAGCAGTGAGTTCCGTGGCAGGTACTCAGTTGTCTTTGTGGGCTCAGTTTGGGAGCTCTTGTGAGGCTGCTTTGGGAGCTCAGCTCTTTGCCCACTGGTCCTGAGTATTAGTGGTGGGGATCTGGCTCTTTCTCCAGGCTAAAATGAACCCTTTTCCAGGGAGTACAGCACTCTCTGCTCACTGAGAAGTCAAGGTGTGCCCTTCCTGGGCCTTTGTGTCCAGTTCACTTCTGGTGCAGGTGTAAAAGTGGCCATGGTGCTTGTATTTCAGAACTGCCTTCCACAGGCAGATCAGGAATCTCACTGACACAGCCCTGGGCTCCGCATCCAAGCACTCTCTGTGCCCATGGTACTCACTGCATATCCTCACTATATCTGTGTCCCAGGTTACCTGCTCCTCCAGGTGGCAGAACACCTAAAAGTCTCGTCTGGGAATGCAGCCTTTCTTGGCAGATATGGATAATCTCTTCCTGTGGGCTGGAAATGAACTTTTGCCACAAGCACCACCACCAAGCCCTTTTGTGTTCTGGGTGCTCATGCTGTAGCCTCTTCAGGCCTGTGCCCCAGTTTATCTGCTGGTCCAAATGGCAGAGCACCCGGGTGTCTGGTCCAAGAACACAGCCTTTCCTAGCAGATCTGGTTAATCCTTTACTGTGGGCCTGAAAGAAACCTTTACCACAAGTACCATCGCCAAGCTCTCTATGTGCTCTGGGTACTCAATGCACAACCTCACTAGGTCTGTACCCCAGGTTACCTGCTGGTCTAGGTTGAAGGAGGTGATACTTTCTTTTACACTGGAGCATGAGTAATTCAGCAGAGGCTTAATTTCTGAAGGTGATGGCTATCCTTTCTCAGAAGTTCTTTATTACTGAAAATGAACTTTATAGAAGGAAAATATATTTTAATCTATCCACATTAACTGTAGTATTAAATACAGTTTTTGGTTATACTTTTTTGGAAAATTGTATATATGTCTTGTGCCTAAGATTCATTATTTTATAGAGTTCTATTATTATTTCAATTTTCTCATTTTTGTAGAAAAGAGAAATGGTTAAAACACATTGCTAATGACATAAATTCAGTAAAACAAAGTGATCTGCAAGACTAATAACATATAATGCATTAGATTTTGTAATGGTTTTACCAAAGAACCCTATTTTAGTTTGTTAGGCTTTATAGAATCCAAACATTTTCAAATCAAAAAGCAGACCAACTAGTTTCTATTCACGCACTACATACATACATTTAACCTTTATGTTTTCCATCCAATTGTGCAAATATCTGCTATTGTAACACGAGAATGATTTTTAACTGAGTTAAATGTTAATATTTAAAACTTAGTGACTGTATGTAACATTATAGTACTTATTTTGTCAAATAATAAGAATGTCTAGACACTGAGACCTCATGCTCTATATGTTGATGTGAGTTCATAACAACACTAGATTTTTACTGCTTTGGTTAGTTGTCTCATATTACTCTCTTTGGATTCATGATCATATTTGTTGCCTTTCTGATCTTCATACACATTCTTATTTGAGAGGTATGTTATTACAATCTCTTTTCTATTTCAGATTTCCTTCTTAAAACATAAAAATAAAACATAAGTAAATATAGTTTATTTCTCCAGAATCCTGTATTTTTTTCCTATGATCATTTTCATACTGAAGAAAATTATCCTTAATATTGAATACAGATCTTGTTTTAATAGGAAAATTTAGAGTTATATTAGCTGTTCATAAACATATGTATGGATATTATATGAAGTAAGCATTCAGTACCTTCTTGATTTCATGAGTAGGTACATATACTGACAAAAATGTTTTCTAAATGAAAGAAAGCACTTGTTTCATTTAATTATTTTTTTTTTTTGCCAAGAAAGAAATCATAGCAAATGTGACATCTCACATCTTCACCTTCACTGTTGAGGTTGACTGCACCATGTATTTAACTCATCAGTATAGCATTGATCATTAAATGTAAACTACAACAACAACTGACTATCCCTTTTTCTCAGCATACAGTTTCTCTACAGGATGGCCATGAGGATGCAAGAGACGGAGGTGACAATCAAGAAATTCCCGGAGAACTTGATTTGAAAGACATTTGAGGCTGGAAGCCTATTTTTCTTACCAACTAGGATCAAGAAACATGAAAATAGATTTTATCACCTCATTAAAAGGAATTAGAATTAGTTATTTCTGAAATCTACCAAGGTGCATGTAAAACAGAAATGACTTTCAACATTGTATTCAATCTCAGTAAGATGTACCTGTGTCTGCATTATCAGAATAAACTTATAGACTGCACAGCAATGAATGCTAACCTGCATAGTAAGAAATTTCTTACTTCTTTCTTCCACTTGTCTCACAATATTTTTTCTGTCCCTCTGGTTTGGATTCATTCAGGGGAGCTTCTTGCCACATCCAGTTTGAAAGAACTTGCAACACTCAATTGTAAATATGATGACTCCAATTAAAATTGTCTCCAAAGACCACAGGGAAACTCATAGAAGAGGAGGAAGAAAGAACTTAATAGCCAGAGGATGTATGGAGGACAGCAAAAAAAAAAAAAAAAAAAAGCCCCTCTAAATCAAAAGAAGTAAAGCATCACATGAAGACATAGGACCTGAAAGAGAAGAGTATGCACAAATCCTGCACTGATTTTCTCTGTGTGTTCCACTCTTCCACTCTTATATTATGGCCTCAAGTGTTTTTTATGGCATTCCTAAGAATGTGATCACATGAGTCTCAGAACATTGGTGCCATTTTGGTCCATACTATTTCTGTTAATCTGTCTTGTGAAAAGGCAATGTGGATCATTTTGAGTTTAACATTATATTTCTCTTCTTATATTTTTTAATGAAAGGATAAAGTAATTACCATAGTGGCTATAAAGATATATTATATATATTTGCCCTCTAGTTAGTCTGGCTAAGGGTTTATCAGTCTTGTTAATTTTTTCAAAGAACCAGTTCTGGTTTTCTATATTCTTTGAATGGTTCTTTTTGTTTCTATTTGGTCTATTTCTGCCCTAGAGTTGAATATTTCTTGCCATCTACTCCTCTTGGTTGCATCTGCTTCCATTTTTTTCTAGAGATTTCAGCTGTGCTGTCAAGTTGCTGATGTAAGCTCTCTCCAGTCTCTTTTTGGAAGCACTTAGGGCTATGAGTTTTCCTCTCAGTACTGCTTTCATTGCCTCGCATAGGTTTGGGTATGTTGTATTTTCATTTTTATTGGATTCTAGAAAATCTTTAATTTCTTTCTTTCTTTTTTTTTTTTTTGACCCTGCTATTGTTTAATAGAGCATTGTTTAGTTTCCATGTGTATATGGGCTTTTTGTTGTATTTGTTGTTATTAAAGACAAGCCTCAGACAATGGTGATCTGAAAGGATGCATGAGAGTATTTCAATCTTTTTTTATTAACAACTTTATTTAAAAAAAACAAAGATAAATTAACAAATTTTAAGCATTTTTGCATAAAAGTATATGAATAAATTTTTTTCAGTGCTTGGCTTTTTTTTCCCAAAGGTTTGATAGTATGCATTAAGGTCTTACTAGTTACAATGAGCAAAATGTACATGTATAACAAGATGTAACCTGGAATTAGTCAAAGTTTTCTTGGTGTGTAAGGATTGAGCATAATGTTTTCTTTTTTGTTTTGTTTTGTTTTTTTCTTGAACTTCAAGCAGTCTGTGAGTTGTTTCTGGAGTGTTCAGAGCTTTCTTGGGTTAGTATCAGATTATCAGTGGCTGCATATTATGTCTGTTCTTTTGTGACTGGGTTATCACATTCAGTATGATATTCTCTAGATGCATCCATTTTCTTAAGAAATTAGTTAAGTCATTATTTCTGATAGCTGAGTAGTACTCCATTGTGTAAGTGTACCACAATTTTTGTATCCATTCTTCTACTGAAGGACATCTGGGTTATCTACAACTTCTAGCTATAATAAATAGAGCTGCTATGAACATTGTGATGCATGCATATTTGTTGTATATTGGAGTGTCTCTGGGGTATATGCCCAGAAATGAAATACCTGAATCTTCAGGTAGTACTATGTCCAAATTTCTGAGGGATCAAAAGACTGATTTTCAGAGTGGTTGTATCAGTTTACACCCCACCAAGAGTAGAGAAGTTTTCCTCTTTCTCCACAACCTTGCCAGGATCTGCTGTCATCTCAATTTTTGATCTTGGTCAATCTGACTGGTGTGAGGTGAAATCTCAGGGTTGTTTTGATTGGCATTTCCCTGATGGCTTAAGGATGTTGAGCACTTCTTTAGATGTTTCTCAGCCATTCGATATTCCTCAATTGAGGACTTTTTGTTTAGCTCTGTACCCATTTTTTTAATATAGTTGTTTGATTCTCTGGTGTCTAGCTTTTTTAGTTCTTTGTATAAGTTGGATATTAAGTGTCTATCTCTTGTGGGGTGGGCAAAAAACTTTTCCCACTCTGTTGGCTGCCGTATTGTTTTCTTAACAGTGTCCTTCGTTTTACAGAAACTTTGAATTCTCATTAAGTCCCATTTGTCAATCTTTGACAATAGAGCATGAGCCATTGGTGTTCTGTTCAGGAAATTTTCTCCTGTGCCTATGTGTTCTAAGGTTTTCCCTACTTTCTCACCTAATAGTTTTAGTGTACCTGGTTTAATGTGGAGGGAAACAAATTTGAAAGGAAGAAGTAAAAACATCACTATTTGCAGATGACATGATAGTGTACTTAAGCATCCCTGCAAATTCCACCTGAGAACTCCTACTGCTAATAAACAAGTTCAGCAAAGTGGGTGGAAATAAAAGTAACTCAAACAAATCAGTAGCCTTCCTATATTCAAAGGATAAACATGTTGAGTAAGAAATTAGGGAAAAGATACCCTTCACAATAATCACAAAAATTTTGAAATACCTTGGTATGACTCTAACTTAACAAGTGAAGGACCTGTATGACATGAACTTCAAACCTCTAAAAAAGGAAATTGAGGAAGTTTTCAGAAAATGCAAAGATCTCCCATGTTCATGGATTGGAAGGATCAACATTTTAAGAATGACCTTCTTACCAAAATAATTTACAGATTCAATGCAATCCCCATCAAAATTCCAACCAAATTCTTCATTGAGTTGGAAAGAGTAATGGGTAATTACATTTGTAATAACAAAAAGACTAGAATAGCAAAATCCATCCTTAACAGCAAGAAAATGTCAGCAGGAATCACCATCCCTGACCTCAAACTATATTACAAGGCAACTGTGCTAAAAATTGCTTGCTGCTAGTACAGAAATATGCACATGGATCAATGGAATATATTAGAAGATCAAGAAATGAGCTGTCACATATATGGTCACCTGATTTTTGACAAAGGAGCTGTAAACAGTCAATGGAAAAAAGACAGCCTATTCAACAAATGGTGTTGGTCCAACAGGTATAAGAATGAAAATAGACCCTTTCTTATCTCCTTGTACAAATCTCAAGTGTAAATGTTTATATCTTTCATGAATATAGTTAATTAAAATTGCTTTATGCTATAGATAGCATCTTCTTTGCAACACATATTTGGAAATTTTTGATTTTTGAATTACTGAAAGAATGTAAATAATTTCCTTTTCATATTTTTCAGGATACTTTTATATGTTAATCATCACTTAAATTTAAGATTGCTATTTTCTATAAATTTTCAGTCCTTCTTTGATGAAACTTGTAGTCATTCCTGTTTAGATACTGGTACATAGCCACAAAAACTACTGAAAACATAAAGAATTGTTATTTATGTTCGTAGGAGTATGCACATACCTTACTGACACACACACACACACACACACACACACACATGTGATCACACATATACACACAAACACAGGCACTCACACCCACAAACAAACAGGTGTGCACACATATACACACACTCACAAAAACACAAACACACACACACACACACACACACACACACACACACACACACACATGCACACACATACACACTTAAAGACATAAGGTATCAGACCTGAACAGCACTGGTGAAAAGGCAAACAAATGGACATATTATGGTTGTTTGAAGTGAGTAAACTTGTAAAGCTGTTTAAAAATTCAAATGGACAAATGGCAAAAATGTATAATTTTAAGCAAAAAATGTTTAAAATCTGTACATTTATCTATGTTATGTAAAATAAAGTCGTTTAAAAAAATTAAAAATATTCAAATTTTGAAACAATTATTTGCCAATTCTTATTTCAATTTGAATTTATTTTGGAATATTGGTATTTAAAAAAAGATTTCAGTGCTCAAATGCATATGTTTTTTATAGAAATTTCTCATAAGTAAATTTAAAAATTGGTGGTTTGCAATAGAAATACTTCTGAATCTTGTAATTTTCAAGAAAGTAAGATTGATGTTCTAACCTACAATGCACTCAGTTTATGAAACTGATTCTTGTATTATAAGATTAGATGCATATTCTTTATGTAACTAATTGATCAAGATCATTACATATGCCAAAATATACCTACAGTATATACATATGTTACTGTGAGTTTATATGGAAGTAAATGCATGTGTGAATATCAGAGGGAATCCTCGGGTCTCATTCTTCAGTTGAGTCAGAGTCTCTTTTACATGATAAGAACCTCATGGTTTTCATGCTCCAAAAATTCTTGTTGAGTTGTCATGGATGGTGTGACAGATACATGAACACTTTGTAAGTAACATCCATGTGATATGCTCAGGCTTGTGAATCAAGTGCTGTATCAACTTGACCATTTCTTTAGCCTTTGATACTTTTCGTTGTTTATTTTATATGCTTGCTTCACTTCCTTAGCCTCTCATTTTTAAGAGTAGGTTTAAAAATATGATGGAATGACAATCAGACCAACTAAGGGTTATGTCTTGTATTTTAAAGTGTACATTTCAATAAATGTCATAATAATCATGTCTTCTTCGGGAATGACACATTTTGTCTGTTAGCAGCAGTGAATTTATTTTCTACCATTAGTAATGTACATCTCTTTTTCCATGGAGGAGAATTCTTGGGAGATATTATTTCCATCCATTTTTGTACTGCATTAGTATCATTATCTAACAGGAAACTTCTTTCTATTGCTTTGGTCATACCTTCTCTAAAATTATTCATCTATGGATTCTCAGAATCACTTAGATCAGATTTCTAGCTGAGCTACTGTGAATCAAGTAGGAACTATAGAACTTTGGGCTCAAGGTAATGTAGTTTTTCTCTTGCTCACAGGAGTCACAGGAGTCATGGCTACTGGCTCAGACAAGTACTTACTTCATTTTCCTAGACACATAGTCCCCTTTTTCCAACCGTAAGACAGAGCACACACAGCTAATGCACATTGTTGAAAGTGTTGTTCTGTTTTTATTATTATTTCTGCTCTCTTTCAGGTATAACAAAATAATATCTCACTCCCTAAACAAAATCCTATGAACAATGATAGCTATATCTTTGTAAGTAGGTAGCTGTTCAACTTGAAGATCTTTGTAAGGGGAAGACCTTGGAAGCTTCTGTTTCTCTATGTTGTTACGATCATTAATAGTGATTTCTGGCAAGATTGAGTCCTGTCTTTTTCTGCCAGTTAACCTATTTTTTGGGCTTGCAGTCTTCACAGTTATATTTTTTATATCCAGAAATCATGGTTACTAATTTTAAATGCATTAACTGCGCTATTTTTGTTTTGTTCTTTATGTTCATAACAGAGTTTAAAATTCTATTTTAAACAGTAAAGCTATCCATTTTTCAATTGGTATTCTACTAGTTGACACTAGACTGCCCATGCTCTTTGGGATTCTGACAGAAATAGCACTTTGAAGTTCATTTTGAACTAACATTCTGTAATGCAAGGGGAGACTTTTTAGATTTTTGTAAGTATGTTGAAAAAATTATGTCTCAAAGAATTTTAAAATGAATGTAGAATCTCGGTTGTACAGTTTTAACTACAGAGGGGATTGCTGTAATAGATGCAAAATCAACAGGGAATAATTGTGGTCATCAATTTTATGAGAAATTTTGTACTTTGCCTTAACCCAAAAATAAATTGTTATTTTAGGGTTCATTTTGCATATGTGAGTATGTGTATTGTGAGATTGTGAGTTTGTGTGTGTGTCTTAGTAAGTGTGTGAGTGTACATGAAATTGCATGTGAGTGTGGCAGTGAGAGTGTTGGCATGTATATGTGTGCCAGTGTTTTTGTATGCATCAATGTGTTTGTATGCAAAGCACGCATGTATATGTGAGTATGAGTGTGCATGTGAGTGTGTGCATGTGAGAGTGTGTGTGTGTGTGTGTGTGTGTGTGTGTGTGTGTGTGTGTACATGCCTGGAAGATAACAGAATGTTCTGCTTGCTAGGCAAACAGTTTAACTCTAAGCTATATCTTCAACCCCAAGGAAAATTCTGTGAGGGATCAATTCATTTTGGGGTGTCAATGATAATAGTGTCAACTATTATTTATTAGCACTGTTGTAGCTATATAATTTTGACACCTTTCATTTTTTAATCTTACAACAGTGCCTTTACCTAATATGTCTTTTCTTTCATTGTTGATTCTTCTGTCTGTCCTAGCTGTCTCCACTTCAGCAGAAACCATGAGAGTTTAGATGGACACCTCCTTGGCCAGTAGATATACTTTCAACTGCTCAAGGCTCTTGCCATCTGTATAACAAAAATAAAAATAAAAATTTTTCATCATAGATACAAATTCACATATTGGTGCCAAATAAGTATTGAGAGAGAGATATTATTTGTATTAACTGACAAAATATATTCATATAGTTCTATGCAAAATACTTTTAAAATCTGTACTTTTACCTCTGTTTTTTAAAATAAAGTTGTTGAGATAAAAATTTTCTATCCTATAGTTTAATGTAATGCACATACTATTTCTTCATTTAATATACAGAGTAGTGCTTTGAGGAAGATATCTTTAGGATATCTACATTTAAGTATGTGCTTATCAATTTTAGTAAAAGACACTGCTAATGATCCCACTTCACAAAATTGTTAATGCTCTAAAACTCAATAGGTCATCTAAAGATGACTAAAAATTAATCATATTTTAGTATTTTTAACATCATTTAAAAGTTGTGATAATAGAAAGGCATACCCACTGGTGATGGTCTCTATATTTTCTGGGTATGAGTGGGTTGAAATTTTTGACAAAACTATGGATCTTCATATAAAGGAGGGAACTCATGTATACATATTTTCTCTGAAAAAAGTAAGGATTTATTTACTAATTGATTTTTAGATCCTAGGATTAAGGGTTTAAATACTATCCTTATGAAGGATAGAAACTAATTAAAGTTTTAATCTCAAATAATCTTAGGATTAAAGGTTGACTCTCAAATTTATGGAGTGGTTAATTGAAACTAATTGCTTCTTTACAGTTCCACACTCTTTGGCTTTTGACTTCCTATGCCTGAACGTGTTCCTACTCATCTATTAGTGATAGGACTATGACCATGTTATTCTTGTAGACTGTTACAAGGAAAATTTCCTGTATTAGGTCATTAAAAACTCGTTCATTCCAAAGGAATGGCTGGTCTGTGTCCTCAGGCTTCTTAAAGGAATTGTCAAAAATAGAATCCTAAAAGAAATCACCGACAACATGGCCTTTATTAGCACTATAGTTTCTCATCTGTGCTACATAATCCGCGTTAGCTTCAGGACTAAAAGAGACTGGAGAATGGTGGTAAAATTAGATGAAAAACATTCTATATCTTCGCATTAAGATTTCAAAAGAAAGAAAACATAAGAAGGAGAAGATGAGAAGATTGGCAGCATTAAGGTGGAGGGATGACTAACATGATGGAGGGAGTGCATTATAATCCCCCTCTCATTCTCTCCTTCCCTCCCTTCCTCTTTCTCCCTCCCTCTCTCTCTTTCCTTTTTTCCTCCCTCATTCTACCCTCCCTTCTTTCCCTCCCATACTCTCTCTCTCTCTCTCTCTCTCTCTCTGTGTGTGTGTGTGTGTGTGTGTTTGTGTGTGTGTGTATACAGTTTTAATTGGAGCTACCTACACTGATGATAATACATGTCACTGTAACCACAGATCGTCATATATAAAGTTCAATGCCATATGTGGGCTACCTTCAGTCAAGTTGTTGGCCAAGGGTATTATAGAAATTCGATACAATTTATTGTCTTGATCTTGGTTGCTCAGTAAAAAAATTACTGGTAATACACTATTGCTGAGGATGCCACATACATTGCTTATATGACATTAAAAACTAAAGAACACTTTCTACTTGGTGAATAGTTTTTATAGTACTGCAAAGTACTATTCAAAATGCTGTAGGGAAAGTCATTGACATTCTTACCCATCTGTGAACCCCGTGAGCTAAAGTAATAACTTGTTTGCAATGGTACAATTTGTGTTCATGAGGACAGTGTGGTATAGATGATATAGTGATGTCCAACCAACTTGTGATTAGATTTAAGTTTCTTTTTACAAGAATGTAGCATCAAAATGGTCAACACAATTGTCAATATCATGAATACAAATGTAGCATATGTATCATATCCTTTCGTAACTTTTAGGGAAAGAGACATTTAAAAGGGATCAAAAGATTATAAAACCTAAAAGTCTGGGAGGATCAGAGTAAAACTGTCTTCTTAGTGGTATAGAATTAAGGAACTCATGAGTTGCTGAACTACGAGTACCCAGGGGGCTTCTTGAGTAAGACTTGAAAGACACCAACCCTTGGAACATCCTAGCAATAAAGGAGAAGGGACTCAAACACCCTAGCAGTGGCTTGAACAACTAACAGCACAGGGAATGTGGGGAGAGGAGAAATTAGTTTACTCTAAGTGTGTGATACTTGCATTGAATAGATTCATAATTGGACTGTGGTTTATAAAAATATAGTATGTAAATTTGAGAGAAATTTGAGTAATAAGGGGTTGATCTGAAAGGAGTTTGTGGTGAATAGGAAGTAAATGTGTAGAAAACATATTTTGTGTGTCTAATCAACTTTGAGAATTAATTATAATATGTTTACAAACTTTAAAATGATATAGATGACACATACATAAAAACAATGTCACATGAATACTATTTTGTAAAAAGAGCATTCCACCAAACATAAACATATTCATACTCAGCTCAATTTAATACTACTAAAAGTCTAACTGCTAAAGGGAAACTTGAATTCAATTGACATGTATGTATAGACTTCAAAATCAAAATGCCTAAATATTATCAAAAGTTGCCCTAAAATATAATTTTTACTATACAATAATACTAAATAATAATATTGTATGCATGAAAGAAGCATGATAGGTACCTATGACATTCTTTAGTCACTCAAAAACTATGAAGTAATATATGAAATCATACCTACTAATACATAAGCATGTATAGGCATATACTAAATTAAGACTAAGACTACAAAGTTAAAACATCCAAGCTTGTGCTGTGGAAACATTTTATTTTGTGATATTAAATATTTTTAAGGCAGAAGTTTTAAATCACAAGTAGTAATAAATGGGAGCTAGCTGTTGTGTTAGAAATGGGGTTTTTATCCACATCTCCTATCTGTGCAAGGACCCCATCTGACTTGGAACTATATCTAAATCCCCTATCTGTTCCAAGACCCCATCTGACATAGAACTATGTTGACCCCATGCTGCTGCCACTGTTTCCACTGTTTATGTGTATCATGGTGCTGTGGGGACTTTTACTTTGGCTCTCTTTTTTCTGTGTGCTTGCTCTTTAAATTCTAATTTTCTTGTTGTTGTTATTATTGTTATTATTATTATTATTTATTATTATTAATTTCTCTTAATACGTCAATAATTTTGGGTCTTTGCTAAAACCAGAGATACAAATTTTAATTAATTTGTTTCTTCAAATATTACATCCAGACCATAGATTCCTCTTCATCCCTCTACCTTCTACTTTCTCCTGTCCCTCCTGCCTTAATTCTTCTTCCTCCCAATCCACTCTACCTCCATTTCCCTTCAGACAAGGGTAGATCTCTCAGGGATAGCAACAAAAACTGGAATATGTAGTTGCAAGAAGATTAGGCATGCCCCATTATAATGAAAAATCAAAGGCTATCAGGAATCACATGGAGGGGAGGTGTCTATGATCTTTAAGGGGTTTGGAGACAGGAAAACATATCTGGGTACACTGCATGAAAAATATCTCTTTTAAGTGAAAGAAAAATAAGAAAATTTGAGTTTTAACATGGAATTTTAAGAGTTGGGAGGATTTATTATTGTGACAGTATTTTAAACACCCTCTTGGAGCATAACATTTTTAAAGAACAGTTAAAATGTCTGTCCTAAACTTAATGGTTTCAAGATCACTTCATTGCTAACTAATGATGTTTTCTCCATCGGGCCCTTAGAAAGTAAGCCTGCTTTTTTCAACACTGATACATATCCTGTGAGTTCATTCTTCACATAAATTTTGTGGTGTTCATATCCTATTAATGAAGCTAATACCTACAAATATACAGTCATTATTTAAAATACTTGTACCGATTATATCAACTATATATATCAACTATAGTTTAGTTTATGAGACTAGAACTGAGAGAAGGAGAGGGAAATTGTGATCAGGATGTAAAGTGAATAAATGAATACATTTCAAAATATTTAAAAGTACTCTGTGTGTGTGTTTGTAATGTGTGTTTTTTTTTTGTGCCTGTACACAGGAGGTGTCTGTGTATGTCGGGTCTGTAGGGGGTGTTATATGTGTGTCTTTATCTGTGTGTATTTGTGTGTGTTGTGTGGGAGTATATGTATTTTGTGTGTGCCTGTATATGGGAGGTGTCTGTGGATTTAATGAACAAACACACAGAAGAAAGAGTGTCAAGTAAAAGCCCACATAGCATCATGATACACATGTAGGGTTTGTGAAGTGGTTATATGTGTGTCCTTTTACGTATGTGCGTGTGTGTCTGTGTATGTGTATGTGTGTGTGTGTGTTAAGTGGAAAGGGGTCTGATGTTTGTTTCATTCTAGGTACCTCTGAAGGTCAGAGACATTAGATCCTTGGAGCTGAATCATTTAAAGTTTTGACTATAAAGTAAATTTGCAAACATGAACATATCAAGAATAATATAGCGTAAAACAAATTAAATAAATGGGTAAAGTGACTATTTAGAATTGTATATTATACTTAAGTCACTTAAACCAGCAACCTCTGTTTTATCTATAGTCTGCTGAGAGTAATAATTTTGCATATACTACTGAAGAAAGAACAAATGCCTTCATGTCTATATGGGGATATTTTTCTTTCTAAGGGTCCTTTAACTGTTGATTCTAAAATCCTTACTTATCAAATTAAATTTACATCTCACTAAATTTAATAAAATGAAAACAGGAGTTAAAGCATTGTCATAAATGATATCAATACAAAGTGTTCATAAAATCACATAGTAGCACTTTGTGCTTAATGATCTAAGCTATTTCCAAATACCTTAAGGCATGTCACAAAACATAATTTAATGATTTCTGCAAAGAATCAAGAGTTCTAGAGAACACGGAATGCTAAGGGTTGTTACAAGTAAGAAAATAGATAAAAGTCAGTGCAAATTAAATGTACTAAAACTCTAATAATGGGCATAGTTTTCATATTAGAGAAAGATGTAGTAAGATTAACAGATAACCCTATAAATAAATAAGAGTCTAAGGAAGTTAATGAATTTCTCATACACTAGTTTCTATTAGTGGAAGAACATATGGTCTAGATTACTTAGAGAGTAATGGAAGTAAGAATGAAGTTTATTTGATTTTATGATGTGAAGCAACTGTGAGACAAAGTTGTTGTAACATTACTTCAGAAGAACATAGATATTATGATGTGATCAATCTTAGCAGGTTAAATTTGAATAATAAAAATAAAACTACTGATGTCAAATTCATAAAAGCACAGGTATCAGATTTTTGGCTGAGAATCCATAGGCAATTCAAATATACTAGGTTAGGAAGAGTCAGTTCTGTTGAGGGTTGTGGCTACTGAATCCATGGTCTGCAATATATATGTTGTACAGTCATGGATATACTGACATCATTAAGTGGATAGAGAGAAAGAAGGAAACAGGTGAGAGAATACCCATGAAGTTAGAGGGAGGAGTGGTTGTGGAGTCTAACCCTAAGAACTTAAAAAAAAATAGAAATGAAAATTAGTTGATCAAAGCATATATGTATATGAAATTTTCATTCAAGAAAATTAATAAAAATAAATAATTGAAATCCCCTACAATGCCTAATTTTACCTTGTTTTCAGTGTGTCTCATTTTGCATGCCTATCAATGATCCAGTTGTCACAAATAATATGTAAATCCTTAGAAACTGTATAACTGATTTATCCATGACTATGTAAGATCAAATTGTAAGTTCTCCTAAATGCTACACAGATGCTTTTTTGAAAGCAAAGACCACAAATTTTATTGGGTAACTGCCAAACTTTAGGTTCTTGTCTAAACAATCAAAACAGTGATTATGGGCCTGTTATTAAAGATATAAGTTTAGATAAAGGTAGAATTGTGTGCTTGCTGCAGAACATTTTAATAGATAGAAAGTCTTGACTAGGAGTAATTCATTTTAACTTCTTGACTCTCCCTCAGCAGAAAACTCTAGCCTTCTGTTGAGAAGAAAGCTGAATACTAAAATCTGTTATCTTATCCCCCATCAGGTTTGACCTTGAACTGCAATGAGACTGGGTCATCATCTCACTTGAAATTTCTAGTTTACCAAATGCAAGCAATACAAATACTTAGCCTCTGTATTTGTGTAAGGGTTTACATACATAATAGCCACCAAACTGTAAATGAAATAAAAAACAAGAGCCCTCACCAATAAGCATTTGCTAGCATGACAATATACAGTAAAATCTTTTCCAGTTTTCACTTACACAGCAGTCCATAAAAAAATACAGGAGGTCTAAAGGTAGCAAAAATTAAGAAAGAAATAAGATTTATTTTTCCTACAACTATGATTTACACATTTTGGCCTAAGGAGAGAAAAGGGACTAAAAGAATTCAAAATTTGATCTTTGTTTAAAACAGTCAGTGTTTCCTGATTTACTGAACCAATTTCCCATAGATCCAAGTAACATCAGTTTTGTCACAATGCAAGAAAAAAGAGTGCAGCAGAGAAGCTTTAAAGAAAAATGTGATGAATGCAATACCCAGCCCGTTTCTGTCACAGGCAGGATAGATTTCTTTTCAAACTGTGATATTTGAGATCCAGGTTTACTGAGGAGAAAACCAACAGATTCTCATTTTAACATGTATTTCTCAGCTGGGTTTTCATGGAAAATGTACAAAGTAATTTCATGAAAAGTGGGAAGTAATCACCCAACGACCTTTGAGGTTCCAGAGATAGAACTAAAGGAAACATAAGAATGAGAATCTAACTGAAAGTCCTCTATGACTGTTTTCAATCTTTTTTTTTTGTTTGTTTTATGATGTTAGAAGATATTCCTCTTATATATAGAAGGAAAATAATTTGATCAAATTTAATTATATAAATAATTTTGGATATATTTATTGACCAAATAATCACTGGGATAAGCACACATACAGCATGCTCTATTTACAAAGCTTAGGAGTTTAGAATGCATGTTGGTTGTTCTAATCATAACCTTCAAACATAGTGATTGAAGAAAATCAGTCTGCCAGTGAAAGACTTTCAGCAAAATTTATGCAAAGAAATCTTTAGTTTTTCTTTACGTGAGTTAGGGCATGACCTGTCCTGGGGCACAGAATTTTCCTGGATAAGCTTATAGAATTCTGGAATTATGACTGTTTAGTGATGACTCCAAGTAAGAAAATTTTTTTCTGTTATATAATTATATATAAATAATGTTTCTTTTTGAATATTAAGCTATCTCTCATTTTTCTTTGTAGTTATAATGCCAGGAAAACATAAGCAAGTGCTAGGAAGTAGATATTTGTACATCTGACCTTTATGTTCCATTCAATTCAAAGCTAAAGTTACCAATAGTTAGACTCTGTAAGAACATTGTTATTATTCTAATGATGAAGACATACAACACACAGTAGTTTGTTTTGTAATGAATTAAAATTTCAAATGTTAACATTAGGATATGGTATACGGAAATTTTAACCTAGCAATATGGCTGTTCTGTAAAAAGATCACATCTAAAGACCTACATCTCTGTGATCCTGATGGAATGCAGACACCTTTATTTTCTCTGTTGGTAATACAGAAAAACTCCTAGTACACACCTTGAAGGTGAAATTAGGTTGCTAACAGATGTAGCCGTCTTTGATAGTGACATTCCTTTTGAAGAAGGTACCATAAGGTTATGAGAAGAAGGTACATATTTTGTTTTAGGATGAAGAGTTCTATAGATGTCTGTGAAGTTCATTTGGTTCATATATTCTCTTAGGTTCACTGTTTCTCTGTTCAGTTTCTGATTCTCAGGTCTGTTCATTAATGAGCCTGACGTATTAAAGTCTCCCACTATTATTGTGTGTGGCATAATAAATGTTTTGTGCTTTAGTAGAGCTTATATTTGGAACATAGATGTTTAGGATTGAGAGTTCATCTTGATAGATTTTTTTGATAAGTAAAATGTATTCTTGCTTATCTTTGTTGATGACTTTTAGCTGAAAATCTATTTTTATAGATATTATAATGGCTACTCCACCTTATTTCTTGTGACTATTTGCTTGAAGAGATTTTTTTCCCAGCCTTTTATATTGATAGTTTCTGACTTTGTCACTGAGATGAGTTTTCTGTATTCAGCAACATGTTGTGTTCTGTTTACCCTCTGATAGTCTATGGCTTTTTATTAGAGAAATTAGCCCATCAATATTAAGAGATATTATAAAATATTAATTTTGTTATTAGAAGTAGAATTTATGATTTTGTGGTTTACTTCTTTTGGGTTTGTCACAAAATAATTATTTTCCTAGGATGTAGTTTCTCTCTTTGTGTTGGAGTGTTCCATTTATTATCCTTTATAAGTATGGGGTTTTATACAGATATTGTATATATTTTGATTTGTTTTGGAATATCTTGTTTTACCATCTATGGTAATTGAGAGTTTTGCTAGATATAGTAATTTGGAATGGTGTTTATGATCATTTAGGGTCTGTATGATGTCTGTTCATGATCTGTTGTGAAATCAGTTTTACTTCTGATTGGTTTGCTTTTATATGCTACTTGTGCCTTTTTCCTTATTGCTTTTACTATTCTTTTTTTTTTTTTTTTTTTTTGAACTCTTGGTGTTTTGATTATTATGTGTGAGCAGAAAGTTCTTTTCTTATTCAATTTATTTGGAGTTCAGTAGGCTTCTTGCATGTTCATGGTCAACCCTTACTTTAGGTTGGGAATGTTTTCTTCTATGATTTATTGAAGATATTTAGTGTTGCTTTTAGTTAGTAGTCTTACCTTTCTTCTATGCTTATTATCCTTAGGTTTAGTCTTCTCATTGTGTCCCGGATTTCCTGGATGTTTTGGGTTAGGTGCTTTTTACTTTTGCATTTTCTCTGACTTGATGTGTCATTGTTTACTATGGTATCATCTGCTCCTGAGATTCTCTCTTCTATCTCATATATTCTGTTTGTGATGCTTGCATCCATGATTCCTGATACCTTTCCTAATTTTTCTATCACCAGGGTTATCACTTTTTGTTATTTTTTTTATTTCTATGTCTGTTTTCAAGTTTTCCACAAGTTTGGTAGTGTTTTCATGTTGCTCTATAAGTGTGTGTTTTCTCTTTAAGTGCTTCAACTTGTTTACATGTATTCTCCTGGTTCTCCTGTATTTCTTTAAAAGAGTTATTCATGTGCTTCTCAAGGATCTTCATCATCTTCAAGAAATATGATTTTAGTCCAAATCTTGTTTTTCTCCTGTGCTGGCCATTGACAAAGAACAAAATGGCAACCAATACATAGGGAAAGGATGTTTAACAATCCTACATCTGATAGAGTGTTAGTATCAATATATAGAAAGAACCTAATATATTAGACTCAAGATAATCAAATAATCCTATTAAAAATGGAGTACATATCTAACCAAAGAATTCTCAAATGAGGAATTCTGAATAGCTGGGAAGTACCTAAAGATGACCTTAATCATCAGGGAAATACAAATCAAACAACCCTGAAATATCACCTCACACCAGTCAGAATGGCTAAGGTCAAACGCCAGGTAACAAAAGATGCTGGAAAATATGTGAAGAAAAAGGAAAACTCCTGCACTGTTGATGGGATTCCAAACTAATACAACTACTCTGAAATTAGTCCTGTGGTTCCTCAGAAAACTGGACATAGTAATACCTGAAGACCCAGCTATTCCACTCCTGGGTATATACACAGAAGACACTCCAACATATAACAAGGACACATGCTCCACCTTGTTCATAACAGCCTCATTTATAATAGCCAGATGCTGGAAGAAACTCAGATGTTCTACAAAAATTGAATGGATACATAAATTTTAGTACATTTAAGCAATGGAATACTACTTAACTACTAAAAACAAAGAATTGGTGAAATTCCTAAGCAAATGGATGGAACTTGAAACTATTATCCTAAGTTAGGTAACCCAGTCACAAAAAAACAAACAAACAAAAAAAAACAAAAACAAAAAACAAACATTCATGGTATGCAACCACTGATAACCAAGAAACAATTAACAGACCTTATGAAGCACAAAAAAATAAAAAATAAAATAAAAAAGGCCATGATGTGGGTGCCTTGTTTCTTCTTAGAAGGCAGAATAGACCACTTACAGGAGAAAATACAGGGAAAAATACAAGAGAAGAAACTGAAGAAAAGATCATACAAAGACTACCTCACCTTGAGATCTACCCCATATGCAACCACCAAACCAAAGGACTCTTGCTGATGCCACTAAGCACTTACTGGAAGAAGCCAGATATGGATGGCTCCTCAGAGGATCTGCCAGAGTCATACACAATTAGTTGTGGATGTTTACAGCTAACCAATGAACTACACATAGGGTGCCCAATGAAGGAATTATAGAAATTGCTGAAGTAACTGAAAGGGTTTGTAAACTAATGGAAAGAACAGCACGATAAATCAAACAAACCCTCCAGAACTCTCAGGAGCTAAAACACCAACCAATGAGCACACATGGAGAGACTGATCATTCCAGTTGCATATGGAGCAGAAGATAGCACTGTCTGGTATCAAAGGAAAAAGAGGCCATTCTTTTTTCAGTGAAGGTGGATTTTTCTAGTGTAGGGGAATGCCAAAGCATTGAAGTGGAAAAGTTGGATGGGTGAGGGAACACCTTCATGGAAACAAATGGAGAGAGGGATGAGAGTGGAGAGAAAGGGGGATATCATTTGTAATGTAAATTCATAGAATAGCCAATAAAATGTTAAAAATATAGATAGTGACTTTTAATCGAGGGACAAACAAAGTTATGAATGAGAAACAGAGTTGACAAAATGAATCAGAGAGAGAATATGCACAACTGCCATAACAAGAGTAAAAGAAAGAGAAGCTATTTAAAAGCAGCACACAGATTGTGAAGGGTACCTTTTCCCTAATTTCTTTCTCCACATGTTTGTCCTTTGAGTATAGGAAGGCTACTGATTTGTTTGAGTTAATTTTGTATCCAGCGACCTTGCTGAACTTGTTTATCAGCTATAGGAGTTCTCTGGTGGAATTTTTGGGGTCACTCAAGTACACTATCATGTCATCTGCAAAGAGTGATGTTTTTTATCTCTTCGTTTCCGATTTGTATCCCCTTGATCTCCTGTTGCTGTCTAATTGCTCCAGCCCGGACTTCCAGTACTATGTTGAATAGGTAGGGGGAGAGTGGGCAGACTTGTCTAGTCCCTGATTTTAGTGGGATTGCTTCAAGTTTCTCGCCATTAAGTTTAATGTTGGCTGTTGGTTTGCTGTATATTGCTTTTATTATTTTTAGGTATGGACCTTGGATTCCTGTTCTTTCCAGGACTATTAACATGAAGGGGTGTTGGATTTCATCACAAAAACTATGAAATAATTTGGTGTGACTCTAACTAAGCAAGTGAAGGACCTGTACAACAAGAACTTCAAACCTCTAAAGAAAGAAATTGAGGAGGATCTCAGAAAATGGAAAGATCTCCCATGCTCATGGATTGGAAAGATCAACATCTTAAAAATGGCCATCCTACAAAAAGCAATCTACAGGTTCAATGCAATCCCCATCAAAATTCCAATCCAGTTCTTCAAAAAATTGGAAAGATCAATGTGCAATTTCATATGGAATAACAAAAGACCTAGAATAGTGAAATCCATCCTCAGCAGCAAAAAAAATCTGCGGGAATCACTATCCCTGACCTCAAGTTATATTACAAGGCAATTGTGCTGAAAACTGCATGGTACTGGTACAGAAATAGACATGTGGATCAATGGAATATGAATAGAAGATCCAGAAATGAGCCCTCATGTATATGGAAACCTGATTTTTGACAAAGGAGCTGTAAACATTCAATGGAAAAAGGACAGCCTATTGAACAAATGGTGCTTGTCCAACTGGCACTCAGCATGAAAAAAATTAAAATAGACCCTTTCTTATCTCCTTGTACAAAGCTCAAGTGTAAGTGGATCAAAGATCTCCACATTAAACCAGATACACTGAAACTATTAGATGAGAAAGTAGAGAAAACCTAAGAACACATAGGCACAGGAGAAAATTTTCTGAACAGAACACCAATGGCTCAAGCTCTAAGGTAAAGATTAACAAATGGGACTTAATGAGATTGCAAAGTTTCTGTAAGGCTAAGGACATTGTCAAGAAAACAAAACGGCAACCAACAGAATGGGAAAAGATCTTTACCAACACCACATCAGATAGAGGCCTAATATCCAAGGTATACAAGAAACTCAAAAAGCTAGACACCAGAGAATCAAATAACCCTATTAAAAAATGGGGTACAGAGCTAAACAAAACGTTCTCAGTTGAGGAACACCGAATGGCCGAGAAACATCTGAGGAAGTGCTGGACATCCTTAGGCATCATGGAAATGCAAATCAAAAAAACCCTGAGATTCCACCTCACACCAGTCAGATTGGCCAAGATCCAAAACTCAGATGACTGCAGATGCTGGTGAGGCTGCGGAGAAAAGGAACACTTCTCCACTGTTGGTGGGGTTGCAAACTAATTCAATCACTCTGGAAATCAGTCTGGTGATACCTCAGAAAATTGGATATAGTACTACCTGAAGACCCAGCTATTCTACTTCTGGGCATATACCCCAGAGACACTTTAATACACAACAAAGATATATGCACCACAATGTTCATAGCAGCTCTATTTATAATAGCAGAAGCTGGAAAGAACCCAGATGTCCTTCAGAAGATGAATGGATACAAAAATTGTGGTACATTTATACAATGGAATACTACTCAGCCACCAGAAACAATGACTTAACCAAATTCCTAAGAAAATGGCTGCATCTAGCGAATATCATCCTGAGTGAGATAACCCAGTCAAAAAAGAGCAGACATAATATGCAGTCACTGATAGTGGGATGCTAACCCCAGAGGCTTGCATTCCCCCAGAAACAACACACAGACTGTATGAAGTCCAAGAAATAAAGAAAACAAAACAAAACAAAAAAAATATTTACACAACAAGAAAACTTTGACTATTTCCATGTTACATTTTGTTGTACATGTACTTTATGCTCATTGTAACTATTAAATTTTCAATGCATACTATCAAACCTTTAAAAAATCAAGTACTGACTAAAAAATATATATTCATATAGTTTTATGTAAAAATCATTTTAAAATATGAAAAAAATACTGACAAAAATGTATAATTTTAAGCAAAAACTGTTTAAAATCCATACATTTATCTTTGTTTTGTAAAATAAAGTTGTTTAATAAAAAAAAAATGCAGCACACATAGAAAGTCAGGCGGTTGGAAATCAGTTCCATTGAGTTCAGTTGAATGATGAGCAGTTTAGTTGAGATTAGCATATTAAATTTTCTACTTTGAGCGGACTTTGAACCATAACAGCTGAGCTGAACCAACCAGACGGAGATCAGAAACCACTGGTAAGGGTGAGTGTATTTAACACTAAGCTTGTAAAATGTTATTTTATATGGCAAATATATTTTTAAAATTTGCTGAACTTTTCATATTACTTATTGCATTCTTATCAGGTTTGTTAACTCTGGTTGAATATAAATACATTCTTATATCCACTCTACATTTAGCACATGTAACACTATTTTATTCATTATTACTAACAATGCAGTCACAATAAAACAATTGCTAGAAATGTACATAGTGATAATAATTAATTAACTGCTTGTATATACACACAAAGGATGACTTATTTTGAGTACTCTGTTGATAAGTTGATGAATGACTGGAATACAAATTTCTTTTGTGTCACTGTGACAAAATCATCTTGGCAGAAACAAAGCTGAAGAACCATATTTGTATGAAATTTATTATGGTTGCAGGCGATCAAGGCAGGGGTCATGGGTTTAGTATCATTAAAAAAAAGACTGACATCATAGTTGAAGTCTGCAGCAGACGAGGTTGCAGATAGAAGCTGAACATGGCGAAAGCATGACCTCTGTGAATATTGACCTATGAAAAATATCTAGGTCTCATTTCCCAATGATTCCACAGTTCCTCACCATATCAAAAGCCACTATTTTGTAAGACCATTCAAATTTTCAGCCTGTTGGATGATATTTTAAAACCAAATTACATTGATTAAAAAATTAGGCTATCATTTGTTTTGTTTGAGAATATATATGTCTATTGCAGAGCTTACTGTTTCAGTCATAGTGCTGAAGAAATCTTTCAAAGCAATCCGTATACATGTGCTTGTTTTTATGTGTATTACTGTAATGAGAACTCACAAAACATCTAAGGAGAATCAGGTCATTGAGCAAAGATATTCAAATTCATTACAAAATTTAATTAATATTTTTCCTTTAAAGAACATCAATGTGTGGTAGTAGAGTTAGAGATATATTGGAATGTACTTTAATTGCTTGAAAATCTCACTAAATTTGGAAAAAGATTGAGGTAGGTTGAAACTGAACACAGTGTGGAGAGAAACAACACAGAGAAAGCAAACCATGTACATTCACACATTCCTCCTTTCAGTGCTCTCTTATCAGTATCTTAATCTATGTATTCCCTTTATGGGCCACTTTGACTGACCAGCCAGTCATCATTGGAACTGAGAATGTCTGCTTATTACAGACAAAATCTAAGCTTCATATGGAATTGAGTGTGACAAATGACTAGAGAAAACATTGAGGTTTAATTTTCCATGCTGTGTACTGCTAAACAGACAGGTTTTATCATTCAGCTATCTCCACTACATCTGTCGAAAAGTGAAACAGGCAAATTATCTTAACACCAAGCATTCCACACCCTTTACACACGTTTGTACTCTTATGTTTATTGTAGAATATATTTTAAAAATAAGAATTTGGAACATTAGTATTTATATGCTACAGATGTCACCAATACAATATGTTGCACTTATGTATTTTTTAAGTGAAAAATGTATATATGGAAATGAATCAACCTCGAATATTACTTAATATAAAATCACCAATAGCCATCAAGAAAGGAAGCCAATCAACAGCACATCATTATTGCAACATCCAAGAACAATATATAGTACATGTGACTACCATATCAGAGCTACAGGAAATATGCACCTCAAATTTAGTGAGGAAATCCTAATTCCGAATCTCTCAGCAGCACCATTGGCTTTGCTTTATCCATGTTTTCTTGGTGTAATTTTGTGTATGTTTTGTATCTGTGTATATTTTCCTGTTCATATTACTAAGAACAAGGCAGAGGTCTTTCAATGTCCCTGATGAAGTCTCAGTTCAGGAATCTAAATTAATTCAAAATTTAGTACCAACATTTTATCATTTTTTATTATTCTACTTTGAAAATGTAGAATCAAAAACCCCTTTCATCATTTTTCCTGCCTCTATCTCTTCATTTTATCTTTTAGTCTTGCTTCTTTTCCATTAGTGTGCACAGCCAAATGACCTGTTTTAGATAGTCAGAAATGAGAGTTATGTGTCAAAACTTGATTGGATCCTGCAACTGAAGGAAAGGAAGAAATCTATGATAAGCCTCTGAAGTTATTACCTTGGAAAATCAATTATCTGCTATGAGGTAAC
The DNA here is from genome assembly GCF_963924665.1 of Micromys minutus. NCBI lineage: Eukaryota > Metazoa > Chordata > Mammalia > Rodentia > Muridae > Micromys > Micromys minutus. The sequence goes on from NC_137969.1 coordinate 134,335,503, forward strand.
AACAATGAACTGCATTCTAGAAGTATGAGAGAGAAAAGCAGTGGGAGAGGATTAATGGAGCAGTTAGCAGAGTATTGATTGGCCTCAACTTAGTGAATTTAAGTCTAGATCTTGCTAAAAAGGTGAAAAAGTCATTCTACTCAAATAATACTTTAATAACTATTTAATGAGAAAAAAAAAACCTTGAGACATTCCATTGCACTGTGGAGAAGCTCCTTATATGCCAAATGCAATCACAATTCCAAGGACACATGCATATGTACATAAAAAGAATGCAAATGCCAGACATTCCAGTGGCATTGTTTAACATTTTTATTTTATATTAATGCTGTGATAATTATTGTATAAAATATTAAAATTTTTAATTTTGATTTGTAGAGTTATGATAATTGCAATAAAAACAGACAATTTCTATCAGCTGGCATAGAAACTCAGGTTATGAGGCAAAAAGTGAAATATTAAAAATATATATAGGGGTGCTTAGGATAGATGAATATTTAACTCAGTTTTTTGTCCTGGCCTTTTGGTACTTTCCTCTAATTAAGACACACAAGTTAAAGAGGCAAGAAAGACCACTCTGGAAATCAGTCTGGCAATTCCTCAGAAAATTGGACATAGTACTACCTGAAGATCCAGCTATTCCACTTCTGGGCATATACCCCAGAGACACTCCAATATACAACAAAGATACATGCACCACAATGTTTATAGCAGCTCTATTTATAATACCCAGAAGCTGGAAGGAACCCAGATGTCCTTCAGAAGACGAATGGATACAAAAATTGTGGTACATACACAATGGAGTTCTACTCAGCTACCAGAAACAATGACTTAACCAAATTCTTAAGAAAATGGTTGCATCTAGAGAATATCATCCTGAGTGAGATAACGCAATCACAAAAGAATAGACATAATATGCAATCACTGATAGTGGGATGCTAACCCCAGAGGCTCGGACTGCCCCAGAAACAACTCACAGACTGTGTAAAGTTCAAGAAAAAAAGAAAAAAAAAACAAAACAAAACAAAAAAAATTATGCTCAATCCTTACACACCAAGAAAATGTTGACTAATTCCGGGTTACATCCTGTTTTACATGTACTTTTTGCTCATTGTAACTAGTAAGACCTTAATGCAGAGTATCAAACCTTTAAAAAAAAAAAAAAGCCAAGCACTGACAAAAATGTTTTTGTATACATTTATGCAAAAATGTTTAAATATTTTTTCTTTTATCTTTTTTTTTAAAAATAAAGTTAAAAAAAAAAAGAGGCAAGACAGTATAGATAATCCATGGATAGAACTTTTTATAAAAATAAGTCGCGAGATAGGCCTAAGGATAGAAAACTAACTTCATTCAGGTCAGACTTATAACCTTCCACAAAACCTGACTTATATTTTCATCAGAGGTAGTCGCTTAGATATTACAATGATTTTATACCTTGCTTCTTATAATTCTCTCTTTGGGTTGGAGATTAATGGGACTTAATTTTGGGGCAGAATGGCCATGGTTGGAACCTTGATTCCCAGCTGAGATCTATTGAAAACCCAGTGAGTGATAACGAGATGAAAGGAGCTGTCCGAACTCTCAGGAAATTGTAAATCATTGCATTGTCATAAACACTACACTATCTTCATGCTGCCACAAACAGTGTGCAGCCCCACAAAGCACTGGCCATGATTCAAGTTCCTCCTCTGCAGGAGGATGTGACATTGACCCCAGCCAGATCGGCCACACCTGAAGCCTTCCCTGCACGTAGATGTGCCACATTTAAGCTCTAGACAGAAGCAGGACTATCCAAAAATATGGAGACAAAATTATTCCAGGCCTTGAGGCCAAGCGAATAGGAAGCTGGTTGTCAGACTCTTACTTATTCCAAAAACTGTACTTATTCAAAGGTTGAGCACCAAAGTAAGGAGATGCATGTAGAAATCATTTCTCTACCTGAGTTTCTTTGTTTAAAATAGCTGGTAATACTTCCTATTGGGAAGAGAATTTTTTTCTCCCAAAGTTTCTTGCATCCTGGATCATAATCTCTTGCAGGCCTGGTTCACCTTGCTAGCAGCAGCAGCAGCAGAAACAGCAGAGGTCAGCTACATCCTGCCAGGATCAGTGGCAGAGGACTGTTCTTAAAGACTCAGACCAGAGTACCCATGCACTGCTCAATTTTGTACTCATGCTTCCAAACCTAAATTCTTACACTCCGGACAGACCTAGTGATGAAGGTAGCAAAGGCTGCCTTTCCCGAATCAAAGAGCTGTGTGGGACTTCTGTAGCCAGGTTCCACATGTCATCATCCACTTTTGAGAATTGTATCATTGTTTTTCTAAGTAAGTCAATGTTTAGTAGTCACATCCAAGATACTTATATATGTGACATGACTTCTCATGTTACCAAGATTTGGAATTTCACATCAAAATCCCTGATCTATAAACATTAACTTTTTTATAATGTTCTCAGATCTATAAGTACAGGAGTATTGTGTAGACATGTTTCTGTCAACAGGGTTCCAAAAATCTGCATTTGAATTGGTTATGATCTTTGTATTTCTGTTATTTGCATAAAAAAATTCATGTAAGCAGAGAACTGACTGCCTTCCCTGTACTCAATAGGAGAGGAAGCTCCTAATCCTGTAGAGATTTGATGTCTCAGGGAAGGATGATGGGGATAAGACATGTGGTAGGGAGGGGTGGTCAGGTGTGCAGTGGGGGTGGGTGGGTGAGGGAGGTTGGATGTGGGGAAGAACCCTCTCAGAGGCAAAGGGGAAGGGTTATGGTGAAGAAATCATAGCAATGGGGGACTAGGAAGGAGATAACTTGGGCAGGTCTGCAATAAATATTATAAGGCTTTTAAATGTTTAGGGCTTCAAGGAAGTAGCATTTTATAATTTTGATCATAATCAAATTTTCATTATGCTAGATAAGTTGTAAATAAAGGATCATGGGTAAGAGAGATTCTTTACTTTCTGTTCATTTCTCTTGGTCCAATTCTGGATAACCTATAAAGTTTCTCTATTAAATCTTCAGAAGTTATGCAGATATTTTAAAATGATAGGGTGAGAAGAATGAGCATATGATACATTTCAACAATACCTAGGAAATAAAAATATTTATTGAAAAATTGTTCCAATGATAATAAGAACAACCAGAAAGAGAAATACAAGATCAGGACGTGAAGGGAAAAGGTAATGACTCAACAATGTCTAGGTTTTTTATAATAAGTTTAAATAAATATCAAAAAATAATAAGATCTTACATATATCACTTACATACATTTATGGCAGTGATGTAATCTTTGTCAAAAATGTTATTAGCACACATCATAGAGACAACAAAATTAGAAATAGAAAGGCTCATTATGTTCATAGTCATTGAGACAAAATTATGTGAACATTCATATATATAAACTCAGCAGCAGCAAGTGATATTGGAGACATCTGATTCTCAATGAGAAGGCTAGCACCAATTCTCACATTCAGAATAACAATACATTCTGTGCTGTCAGGGTTCTCCATGACTTAGGTTTTATGAGCAATTACATATGATAGAAAATGTACCTTCAGTATTTGACTTTATTCCCATTTGACAAATTGCTATTCACTAAACTTGTAATCTATATTTATATTGTCTTATGTTTTCTGTTATTAGATGTGTTTGTTTTGAATATCAAAATATGTCTCCTTTCAGATGTTCTTTCAGTCATACTCACAAGACTATTTGCAAACACATTACAGCAATTTAGAAAACGATGATTGTAAACAAGGGATCAAGTCATGTCTCTGAGAATGCTGTTTTTACTTGATGGAGTATAATTTAGGTTATTCATGAAAAAAGCTATCTTAAATTTCACTTACTCCACTTTCTAGAGCTGATCTCTTTATCAACTTTCTAGAGATGATCAGCAAAATTTGATGAGTCCTATGTAAAAAAATCTATTATTTTTAATGTATCCTGTACACAACTACTTATATTTTAGTCTACCATAAAAATTTTTATACCAAAATATAACTTTCTATATAAGAGCAGTTAAAGAACTTTATTTGACTTGTAGAAATTGAATGAAGCAAGTTTACTAACCCACAAAATGTCATTTTCTTACTTATAACATTTACATAGCAACACTCAATGCTTAAGGTTATTATCAAAGGTGATTACTATATAATTTATTTCTATTACAATGTATGTTTTGGCCTGAGTATCTGTACCCACTTACTTCTTGTTTATATTTCAAATTAAAACTCTGAATGTAGCAGGCTGAAAAAGATGATTAAACATGAGACAGAGAATGCTAACCCTTTAAAAGAAGCCTCTGGAAACCTCCCCATCTTGTACCTTGTTCATTTGTCCAAAGAAAACAGACCTGAGGACAACAAATGTATTTGTATTTTCAGTCTATGAAAACATGTGAGGAAATTTTTGCTTATAAAAAAACAGTATTTGATAATTTTAATGGAATAGAGTCAAATATATTTTAGTCATTACATTAAATAATTTAACACACAATGTTCTTGTGTGAGAGGTACGTGTGGATACACAGAGCCTTGAAGGAGAGAATTAGGCTATTAAGCTTGAATGATTTAGGATCAAACAAAGTGAATCTTTAAATGCTTTGATGAATAATTATAAAAATTACTGGTGCTGGTCTCCAAAATAGGTGTTTTGAAACAACCTGGCATTCAGTGGCAGATTATCCTTTACTCTTAGTACTTTAAAGTAAGGTAAATGTGTCTACGTTGATCTGATGTATAAATGAAGTAGGAATTTCTGGTTTCATTGGAGATTCGGTTGTGTCCTACGATATTTTTCTGGTTGCTGTCTTTTAGAGACCTGCTCCTTTCTGAAGGGAAACAGTGGGAGTGGATCTGAGGCAGTGGTCAGGTAGGAGATACAGAAAGAAAAGGAGGGAGGCAAAACTTACTAGCTTCCAACTAGCTGCCTCTAGCATTCCTGTTTGGTTTGCAATCTCTTTTTTTTCTATGTGTTCATAAATATTACAGTGTAATAACACTATTCTGGGATTGTAGTTTAGTGAAAGCAAAGGTAAGATTCTCCAGTTTTCCCAATGCTAGACATGTATTGAATGAGATTTATAAGAAAGTCGTCTTTACAGAAGATGCTGAATTGACCCAAATTATATTTACATAGAAATTTGATTTCAAAAATAGAACCTCTCCATTTATTTTAGCAGAAGAATTATATAAACATGTTGTATGGCATCTATACAGGAAATATTAGCCATAGTAAGAAAAACAAAGATCCTCCCTGCCCCCTCCAAAAAAATTAAAATACCACTGAGCTCATTTAGAGATGAGCATCTACTGCTCGGCATGGGGCCTATTCTGAAACGGGGTTTGGATACCCAGTGAGACTTTATTGGGTGGTAAAACTAACTATATTTTCTTTTGTGACAGTTTATCAAAAGGAGATGACTATGGGGTTAGGGAAATATATTATGTCCACTTCTCTTTCCAGTACTAGAGACCATGATGCTGTCTGTCCCAGATTGATACTTGCTCTGTGCATGCTTCCACCATCTTTTTGAGTTCATATATGTGTGGACAGTCATTTATGTTTAGAAGTTATTTCCTTAGAACCTTCCATTCTCTCTGACTCATAAAAATCTTCCTTTTTCCTTTTTGAAAAGGAGCTCTGAAACAAAAGGGGAGGGGTTTGATGGAGACTTCTTTTTTTTGAAGGTTGTAGTTAAGTATTTGTGGGTACATATACATACACATATGTATATATGTAAGAATAATATAGGAAAAGAGGCTATTAATTTGAGTGTATAGGAGAGAAACTAGGAGGGGCTGTGAGGAGGAAAGGCAGATGTGATACAGTTGTAATTTAATTAAAAAAATATTCTTTTTTGTTGTTGTTGAACTTCACACAGTCTGTGAGTTGTTTCTAGGGTGTTCAGAGCTTTCTGGGGTTAGTATCCCATTATTACTGTCTGCACATTATGTCTGTTCTTTTGTGACTGGGTTATCTCACTCAGGATGATATTCTCTAAATGCATCTATTTTCTTAAGAACTTTGTTAAATCATTGTTTCTGATAGCTAAGTAGTACTCCATTGTATAAATGTACCACAATTTTGGTATCCATTCATCTACTGAAGGACATCTGGATTCTTTCCAGCTTCTGGCTATTATAAATAGAGCTGCTATGAACATTGTGGTGCATGTGTCTTTGTTGTATGTTGGATTATCTCTGGGAAATATGCCCAGAAGTGGAATAACTGAGTCTTCAGGTAGTACTATGTCCATTTTTCTAAGGAACTGCCGGACTGATTTCCAGAGTGGTTGTATCCATTTAAAACCCCAACAGCAGTGGAGAAGTGTTCCTCATTCTCCACATCCTCGGCAGCATCTGTTATCATCTGAGTTTTGGATCTTGGCCAATCTGACTGGTGTGAGGTGGACTCTCAGGGTTGTTTTGATTTGCATTTCCCTGATGGCTAAGGATGTTGAGCACTTCCTTAGATATTTCTCAATCATTCAATATTCCTCGATTGAGAAATTTTTGTTTAAGTCTGTACCCCATTTTTTCATAGGGTTGTTTAATTCTCTGACATCTAGCTTTTTGTGTTCTTTTTATGCCTTGGATATTAGGCCTCTATCTGATGTGGGGTTGGTAAATATCTTTTCCCACTCTGTTGGCTGCCATTTTATTTTCTTGACAGTGTCTTTAGCCTTACAGAAACTTTGCCATCTCATTACTTCCCATTTGCCAATCTTTGACCTTAGAGCTCGAGCCATTGGTGTTCTGTTCAGAAAATTTTCTCCTGTGCCTATGTGTTCTAAGGTTTTCCTTAATTTCTCATCTAATAGTTTCATTGTACCTGGTTTAATTTGGAGATCTTTGATATACTTAAATTTGAGCTTTGAGGCATCTTACAAAAAATTGGGTGTTGCAAGGTCTTTTACACTCTCACTCTGCTGGACATATATATATAATATTATAATATATATAATATATAATATATATATATATATTATATATATATATATAAACCCAGCAGAAACAGGACTCTTAGAATTACAGTACTGGCCAGTAAAGATAACTAATATATATGTTCACATTAATAAATTCACATTTCATGCTTTTGCAACTGTCTAGTATTCTTTGAAAGTTTGTCATATTTTGACAGTTGAAACAGTTGTCTTAATAAGTACCAACACACACTCTGAGATTCTGATGCCACTGTATGTCCCATCTGCTGAGTAAGTTATGTGAGCATGTGTGGAGAAAGATGGAAGAGGACAACATGGGAGATTTGTCCTAAAATGAACTTCTACAGCCTAATCTCACTGATGGCTTCTCCACAAATTCTCAAATAATTGTAACAGGATTTGACAAGGGTAGAATGGACATTTTCATCTTTAAAATAAATCTTTCAATTTAAAATTTAGTAAAACTGAAAGAAAAAATATCAATAACTATGCATTTGAATTCCCATTCATTGGAGCAGCATGATAGCAATCTGTCATGTTTACAAAGTCCTTAAATGCACTAGTCCTCCTGATCTTTAGATAATTACTAGCTTTGCCTCCTGAATTATCAGCAGCTCTCATGGCTTATTGCCTTATACTTGCTTAATAATCATCAGCAATCAATAGTCTTTCCACAGAGTAAGAGGCAACCAGCCACTCAAACCTACAGCATGAATGCTTTAGGAAGTGTTCATTACATTGGAGTGAAAGGCATGAACTGGCAGCTATAATGGGCAAGTCACATGATAAACTGGTCGTTTAGCAAATCTACTTACTAAAACAAGTGAACCTCATGATAGCATACAGTTCCTCAGTTACAGGGAAGAGCCACTCTTGAAAAGGATGCTTCATGACATTGCCACACATGCTCTACAGGAATCACCATCTCCAGCAACTCACTTCTACATTTGGCTGGCAACATAGCACATCCTGATTGCCTCAAGTGTTTTTCATTTCCCTGTCCTGGAAAAAAAGCATAACAAATAATTATTCTTCTCATTCACATGGTGTAGGATGGGGAAGCTGAAACTTATATGCAAATTCTAGTATTAGTGACAGTTTGATGATAATATTTTGAAGACCAATTGCACTTGTCCTAAATGTTTAAAAAGCTCTGTTAGTACCAGTCTAATGAAAGATAAAACTGAAAATCAGTTAAAATGTGTTGTGTGGCAAACATCGCATTGCTCATTTTATTCAATCTGTTGAATTGCAGATTTTCACATTTTTACAAAGTTAACACTTTGAAATGCCACCGTAAGGATTATTCTGTTTAATTTTTGCCTCATTACTAATAACTTTGCTTGTTATTGCAACCTTGTAAATTTTACCATATAATCTCAATTTAGAAGCCTTGACAGAAATAGATTAAAACGTAGCTTTTATTCCAGCAGAGTTTATATAAAACTGATAGGCTTAAAAATGTTCATATATTTTATCATGTATACAGTAGACAAAAATCAACACAGTTACATTAATATTGATTGTAAATATTTATCCTAACTTCAAGTATGTTTCTAAAGACAAAGAATATATGTCAGGGTTACTACACCAGTTCTTTATGCAGACAGACAATTCTCAATAGGAAAAAAGGATAAAAGGCAAAGACATGCCCCAGAAACTGCTTAGTAAACTTAACAATTAATAACATGCAAGTGGAAACAACACTGAAACTGTGTGTCTCTGCATTTAATATGACTAAGACCAAACAAACCACGGTCAAAAATGTAGACAAGGTCCTGTGAAGTAAGAACAATCACTCACACTTTGTAGGAAGGTGAATTGGTGAAGTTACTCTGGAAATAAATGTGAAGAATCCTTACAGACTAAAAATAACGTATGGCGCACACATGCCACACTTTGGCCTATATCTAAAGGCTTTCTTATCCAACTTCACAGCCATGATCATTGTTGTCCTATCCAGAATAGACAAAAAATAAAAACAATCCAAATGTCCTTCAACAGAAGATTGGATAAAAAAAAATAAGTTATATAGACAACATGAAAGGCAATTCAAGATTTTTTTTAAATAAAAAATGTAACTATAAAAAATTCAGGTGAGTACATGAAAATAGAAAAGGTCATAATATGTCAGGTCAAGAAAACTAGAAATAACAAATGCAACATATTCTCTCTCATGTGAGGTGATGCTCTCTAAATTCTTAGATGTGAGTATATGACCATGATGCACTTTAGATAGCACGAAATTAAAAAGGAACAATAGGTAAGTCATCCTTAGGAGTCAAAGTCCAGAATATGGGTTAAATGAGCTAGAATAGGGAATGGATGTAGAGAGACCCCATCAGAGAGAGAGGACAGATAGGTCAATACAGTAGCAGAGGAATTAACAACAAATACTACCAGGATAGGGACTTAATGAGATGGAAAGTTTCTGTATGGCTAACTACATTGTCAAGAAAACGAAACGGCAGGCAACAGATTGGGAAAAGATCTTTACCAACCCCACATCTGATAGAGGCCTAATATCCAAAGTAGACAAAGAACTCAAGAAGGTAGACACCAAAGAATCAAACAACATTATTAAAAACTGGGGTACAGAGCAAAAATTAAGTTCTCAATTGAGAAATATGGAATGGCCGAGAAGCATCTAAGGAAGTGCTTGACATACATAGTCATCAGAGAAATGCAAATCAATACAACCCTGAGATTCCACCTCACACCAGTCAGAATGGCTAAGATCAAAAATTCAGATGACAGTAGATGCTGGCAAGGATGTGGAGAAAAATGAACACTTCTCCACTATTGGTCAGGTTGTAAACTGGTAAAACCACTCTGCAAATCAGTCTGGCGGTTTCTAAGAAGATTGGACATACTACTACCTGAAGACCCAGATATTCCACTTCTGGGCATATACCCCAGAGACGTACCAACATTGAACAAAGACACATGCTCCACAATGTTCATAGTAGCTCTATTTATAATAGCCAGAAGCTGGAAAAAACCCACATGTCCTTCAGTAGATGATTGGATACAAAATTGTGGTATATTTACACAATGGAGTACTACTCAGCTATAAGAAACAATGACTTTATGAAATTATTAAGAAAATGGATGCATCTAGAGAATATTATCCTGAGTGAGGTAACCCAGTCACAGAAGAACAGACACAATATGCAGTAACTGATAATTGGATAGTAACCCCAGAATGCTCTGAACACCCCAAAAACAATTCACAGACTATATGAATTTCAAAAAAGCAAATGCCAAAAAAATGAAGAATCATTATGCTTACTCTTTACACACCAAGAAAACTTTGACTGTTTCTAGGATACATCTTCTTTTACATGTACTTTATGCTCATTGTAACTAGTCTGATTTAATGCATACAATCAAACTTTTAAAACAATCAAGTACTGACTAAAATGTATTCATACTTTTATGCGAAATTTCTTTTAAAATCAGTACATTTATCTCTTTTTTAAAATAAAGTTGTTCAATAAAGAATATCTCTAAGAAATAATACAATTTTTACCTACTTAAAATTATATAATACATAGACATGCATATATAAATACTTGTATTTATATATTCACACAATTATATATGTATAGAAAACAGTCCTCTCTGTCTCTCTCTGTATCTTTCTCTTTGTGTGTGCCTCTGTGTGTGTCACTGTTTGTGTCTGTCTTCCTCTTTCTCTCTCTCTGTCTCTCTCTCTCTCTCTCTCTCTCTCTCTCTCTCTCTCTCTCTCTCTCTCTCTCTCTCTCTCTCTCTCTGTGTGTGTGTGTGTGTGTGTGTGTCTGTGTATGTCTGGTGTGTGTAAGAATCTTAGGCCCTTAGAAAACATAGGCACAGGTGAAATTTTTCAATGGCCTGGACTCTAAGATCAAGGATAGAGAAATGGGACTTTATGAGATTGCAAAGTTTTTGTAAAACTAATGATACTGTCAAGAAAACAAACTGGCAGCCAACAGATTGCGAAAACGTTTTTAACAATCACACTTCTGATAAAGGTCTAATATCCAATATATACAAAGAACGCAAGAAGTTAGACTCCAGATAATCAAACAATTCTATTAAAAATGGGATACAGAGCTAAACAAAGAATTCTCAATTGAGGAATATAAAATGGCTGAGAAGCATCTAAGGAAATGCTCAACATTCCTAGTCATCAGGGAAATGTTCATCAAAACAACCCTGAGATTCCACCTCACACCAGTCAAAATGACTCAGATCAAAAACTCAGATGACAACTGATGCTGGCAAGGATGGGGAGAAAGAGCAACACTCTTCCACTGTTGGTGGGGTTGTAAACTGGTACAACCACTCTGGAAATCAATTTAGCGGTTCCTCAGAAATTTGGACATAGTACTACCTGAATACCCAGTTATGCTACTTCTGGGCATGTATCCCAAAGATTCTCCAACATACAATATGGACAAATGCTCCACCATGTTCACTGCAGCCCTATTTTTAATAGGCAGAAGCCAGAAATAACCCAGATATCTTTCAGTATATGAATGGATACAAAACTTTTGGTATACTCACACAATAGATTACTACTTAGCTACTGGAAACAATGACTTTATTAAATTCCTAGGAAAATGAATGTAGCTAGAGAATATCATCCTGAGTTAGGTAACCCAATCAGGAAGGATCAAACTTAATATGCAGTCACTGATAATTGGATAGTAGCCCCAAAATGCTCCGAATACTCAAGAAACAACTCAGAGATAACATGAAGATCAAAAAAAAAAAAAAAAAAAAAAAAAAAAAAAAAAAAAAAAGAACAAAAACAACCCAAAAAACAAAACAAAGAAACAAACAAAAACATCTGGATCTTAAATCACTAATAACTCAAAAGCTAAGAAGATAGTGTTGTGGCAATTTTTGGTATTTAAAAATCATTATGTTTAATCTATACACACAAATAAAACTGACTATTTCCATGTTATATTTTTTTACATGTACTTTATGCTTATGGTAACTAGTAATATTTCAATGTATACTCTAAAACCTTTAAAAAAATCAAGAACTGAAAAAAATATGCATATAGTTTTATGCCAAATGCTATTAAAAATCTGTACATGTTTCTCTCCTTCTAAAAATATAGTTGTAAGAAAAAGAAAAAAAAAATAAGAATCATAGACATGGACTACCCAAAACCAAAGTACTCAAGAATTCATTCAAATGAAAATCTTCCATTTGATTGACTGACTGTTCAGATTAGTTCATACTACTAATAAGACTATATATGTCATCAGCATAGTCCTAAGAGGTGGCTTAGCAATTAAGGGTAGACCTCCACTACTAATGTCACCACATACCTGGGACACAAATTTTGGTTGATTGATGTTAGACCTGACCTGAAAGCTGCTGGCCTGTTTTCTAGCTTAACATCATTACAGAAAAAACAAAACAAAACAAAAAAAAAAACAACAAAAAAAGCCTTTATTACCTGACACCACAATAAATTAAGTGTTTATACCAAACTGCAATGCCTATGAAGCATGAGAGTTATCTGCAGACTAATTTTAACTTATGGCATCTATTTCCAGTAGAGTACCCCATAATTTCATCCTTTACTTGATTTTTTTAATTTTAACCTACTAATGTATAAAGTTTTCATTTATTTATCTAATTAAATGTGTGTTTACAGTTTTATATATTTATATGTATAGTTAAATTTAAATAAATAAAATTTAAATATTTTCAATATGAAATAAATGTATATTTAGAATTTCTAACATTATTTTTCTAAGCCTTGGATCTGACCAGAATTATATAACTATATTAATCATAGACACAAAGATGTTCAGGGGACTGTCCTGCATGATTCCGAAACTAAATGTCTATTTTAAAGTTTTTTTTTTTTGTGCTCACAATACTTTATTTTCTTGTTTAAAAGTTTATTTTTTAGTTGAAAAAGTAGACTCAGTTTCGCTTCTTGTTTCATTAAGTAGTAGTTACTACTGTTGACATACAGGCTGAATGTGTCTGCCTCACTTCTCTTGTTCTCATTGTGCTCACCATTGTCAAAGCATGAGTCATGATTATAGCAAGCTGTGTGTGTTTGTGTGTGTGTGTGTGTGTGTGTGTGTGTGTGTGTGTGTTTGTATCTACACATATGCAAGTGCATAAGCCCATGATTCCCAAGTCATAAAAGATTGAGACATCAGATGACATCTTTTGGATACCTTGTCTCTCATACACTGTCCTCCACTGCCCAGTAAAAACATGACTCCACAGTCAATAACTTATCAAACAGTTTTATATGTTAAATTATCAATCATCAATCCATCTACAAAATAATCTTACAACAAATTGACCAAGATATAAACTGCCCACATACATGATAAATTGATTCAATAATGGTCAAATTTTATTTTCTTACCTTATAAGGAAAACAGTTAATGGGTATTAAGTATCCACTCTACATATTTATAGATTTGTCAACTCTTCATGAGAAAACTCGCAGTTCCATTGGCTCAGTGCTTTGTCTTTCTTTTCTCCTAGGCTAGAAATGACATTGTAGCCTTTTAGTTAAGTACATATTTATCTTTCCTCAGATGTAATGGCAAACCTGAATTATTCGTGAATTATATCAGACTTTATCTTTTGAACTGTAAGACTCAGTGAAAAGAAATTATTGCAACTGGTCAAGAGAGACATGTCACATTATGAAGAGTTATTAAGCATTTAAGTACTACCTATCTAAGTTTAATGGATGTACCTGTAGCTCATCATTGTAAGATATATTCAGGCAGTATAAATCAGAAAGCAATATAGGCAGGCCTGAAGCCAATGCCAGAGTTTGCTGTCAACATTGAATCATACTAAATCTATGACTATTTTAATATTTCCATCCCTCATCAAAATATTATTATAATGGAGAAGGGTTGTCATTTCCATTCTGCTGACAAACTCTTCTTTTATAAAATCTATCAATATTATTTTCATTAATGTATACTAAGATAAATATTAACTTATATATATATATATAAGTTAATATGTTTTACATATATATATATATATGGCATGGGGCATTAAAACTGAACATTGAATGGATAAAATTTCAAAGCAGTTACTTTAATATAATTAATTAGTTAGAACACTGTTTACAGGAAATTAATATGAGAAGAAATAAGCTAATTAAAATTAGTGGAGAAATAAGAAAAATAGAATACACTGGATAGTTATCTAAAGTCTTAGAGAAGTAATTCACTGAGTTTATAAAAGTACAAATTAAGCAAATATTCCAATGAATTTAAGTGATACCATTTATTTTTGTATAGCCATTCATTTTCTTTATTTTTAATGTGTTTAGGTTAAAGGTTTGGGACCCATAAAACATGTTTTCTTATAAATAATGCAGTAACATGTAAATATAATCATTATATTTTTATTGTGCCACTCATTAGGATAATTCTTCATGTTAAATTTAACTTTCCGCATATTGTGCTGAACTCAGAGTCTTCTTAACGTGAGATGAGCACGGTGCTATGATTTTTTTTTTACATTTCATTATTTGGAGATAGAATCTTGTTAAATTTCCCAGGATGCCTGCTGCTTGATGTCTTCCTAGAACAACTGACTTAGTGGTCAGAGTTTATTTGCTATCATTGCCAACATTATTTCTAGATAACACCATCACTTTGTACTGTGCAGATTCCATCAGTTGGAAAAGATAGTGACATGAAATAATGAAGATCTGACTTGGGATCCTCAATGCTGTGTAAAAAGCCAGACATAACAGCAAGCACTTGTGATCCTAGCAAGAGGCAAGCAGGTTGTCCTTGTGGTATCTGACCATGCGTCTTGGCCTAGGTTGTGAGCTTGAAGTCCAACAGTTTGCTGAAAAACAAAAGTGAGAAAAAAGATATTACAAGGAAAAAAATAGAAAAAGAAGACAAAAATGGTACATGGCTCTTGAGCAATTACCAAACACTTAGCTACTGGCTTCTAGAAATATGCACCCATAAACATGCACAAGTAAAGACAGACATACAGACATGCAAAGACTTTAAACACATACAAACACACACACACACACACACACACACACACACACACAATCTTGTGTGTATCTGAATAAAATACCTTTCATCTAAATTTAGTTTATACAAATTTGTATGGTTCAAATTCACAATGAATTCACAACTATGAAACAAGGGGTGTTCAATGGCATAACTCTGAGCTCTGAGGTGTTATTGAAAAGAAAGATGGTTGGCATACTTCAAAATAATTTGTTTCCATTGAATAGAATGCTATATAAAGGAGATATTATGTTAATGACAAATGTAAAATTTGGAAAACTTAAGGTGTAATTAATAACATAAACAAGACATCTATCAATAAATAAAAAGAAAATCAATATCATTAGGCCTGAGTTGATGTCAGGAAGGATCTTCATTTGTTAACTCTTACTTATGAATTGAAACAAATATTAATATGTAAACAGATTTATATCTTATTTTTAATAAGCTTTTCCATTACAAAGAGAATATAGTATCTGTACATACCTTTTGGATCCATTTATTTTCAACCCCTAGTTATTTATAATTATTAGTATTTAAATAAAACAAAATTTGTGGATGTACAATTTATGTGCTCTCCTACTAAAAACTTAGACACAATATTTCAGTAATTTGTATGTAGAATTATCTGAAGTGAAAGTCATCTAATCTATTCTAATAGGGAACAGACATTAGAATTTCTATTAGCAAACTAAGTATTTTTTTGTAATAAATCAAGTAAAAAATAAGGGAGAATAATTACTAAGTTACACAGGAAGAAATGTATTTATCCTGACTTTAGTTAAAGTATTCACTCTACAACAACAACAAAAAGGCATCATTTAAGAGATTTTTATTTTTTTCCAATATCTATAATAATTTTAATATAGATATCAGGGCAATTGCATAAAGAAAGATTATAATATGCAATACATGACATATAAAATACTATTTACATTCTTTATTTGTATGTATGGAATTATACCAGGTATACACACATGCAAGGCATTTAAGTTGTTCTTTAACTTTGAGATTCTTTTCTCATCTCCTACACGGAAATATGTAGTGTCTTTCAACTCTTATGGCACATACTAGCTTTTACATGTGTGTATATATTTTATCATCAGCATTGATTTAAATTAAATTACATTAATTAATAACATTACATATGAACATATTATATTATTGTTCTTATTATATATTCTCTCCTTCTAAAAGTTCTAAGATATTCATAAAAAGCTGATCATTCTGCTGTTTATCCTTTTTATTTAGCTAATTAACATATATATTATACTAAATAGTAAGCATATTTTTATACATACTATTCATATAAGTGTGTATACTATGTGCAATGCATGTACAAAATTTATGAATATGAGTGAAAAGCTCAGAAGTTTATTTTAGATGTTCTGCTCCATTTATTTATTGATTGCTTCATTTAATTAGGGTCTTTCACTAGACATGGGGCTCTATATTTAGATGCTGTACCCAGAAAGCCTAGGGATCCATATGAGTTGCTCACAAGAGCCAGCTTTATTTGATTTGAGAGGAATGAAAACCCAGGTGTACATGATTGCAAAGCAAACTCCACCTAGCTCACTCTCTGCCATTCTAGATAGTGCTTATAGTTCAACTGAACTGAACAGAAGCTTACAGAATTCACATGTTTTATTGAAACCCATGCAATTATATGTGTTTTCAAATGATAGTCACACACACAGATGTGTGTGTGTGTGTAATGATGTATATGATCAGACAGATAGTATTTCAGAAACATCTGGCAACTTAGAATAAAAATTTATATGTGGATTTTTTAAAAATTATAAAATTGTCACTACACAATTTTTAATTGATTTTCTACACTCCAGATTTTATTCACCTCCTGGTCCACCCTCCAGATATTCCATATCCCATGTCTCCTCCCTTCCTTCCCTCCATGAGTATGTCCCCATCCCATCTACCCTGCAAGACCCCTAACTCCCTGTAGTCTCACATCTCTTGATGGTTAGATTCATCTTCTCTGACTGAACCTAGATATCAGCTGCTGTATGCTGCCTGGTTGATGATGTCTGAGAGACCTCAGGTGTCCAGGGTAATTGAGACTGCTGGTCCTCTTAGAAGGTTGCCCTCCTACTCACCTTCTTCCAGCCTTTTCCTAATTTAACCACAGAGGTCATCAGTTTCTGCTCATTTATTGGTTGCAATTATCTGCATTTGACTCCTTCAGTTCCTTGGTGGGTCTGTTTTTGGTGGGAGGGGAGGGTAATCATGATAGGTTCCTTTTTGTGAGTGCTCATAGCTTCAGTAATGATGTCAGGCAATGGGGCCTTTCCTTGATGCATCACCCTTTGGGCCTGTCTCTGGACCTGCTTTTCCTCAAGCTCTTCTCTATTTTCATCACTACAGTTCTTTCAGACAAGAACAATTTTGGGTCAGAGTTTTGAGTGTGGGATAGCAACCCCACCCCTCACCAGATGTCCTGTCTTCTGATGGAGGTGGGTTCTACAATTCTCTCTCCCTACTAGAGAGCATTCATCTAAGGTTTCTCCTTTGAGTTCTTATGGTCATTTACCTCCAAGGTCTCTGGTAAATTCTGGAGGGTCCTCTCAACCTCATAGAAAATATCCTGTGTGAGGTAACTCAGACTCAAAAGGATATGCATGGAATGTACTCACTAATAAGTGGATACTAGCTCCCCACCTTACAAAAAAGTACAGAATACCCAAGATACATTCCACAGAATTCCAAAAGGTCAACAATGTGAAGGGCCAAAATGAGGATGCCTCAGGTTCACTTGGGTGGGATAAGAAAGCAAACAAAATGGAGAGAAGCAGGGAACTAGAAGGAAAAGGAAGGAGGGGGAGGCAAACATAATCTGGTATTGGGTGGGGGGAAATGACTAAAGCTCTGAGGGACAGCAGAAAGAATAGAAATAAATAAACTGGCACTATTTTTAAATTGATGAAATTTTAATTCATGTAATTCCAAAGAAACACATAATTATATTTTACTTTCAAATGATCTAGTAATTTTTTTAGCTTAACTGGTTACTCATTAAGGCAAAGACACAATTTAAAGTTAATCATTTCATTTCTGTAATGATTTAGAATTTTAATTAATATAAATTTAAAAATAAATGGCCAAAGTAAAACTTGAAGCCTCTGTATTCTTGTGTAATACTTCCTAGGACATTAATAAATAATTTATGTGACTTTACTGAAATCTTACTGAAAACACTGAAAAACTTAAAGGAGCATATTTAAATGGAGAACATTTATTCTTGCATTATGTATATATAATTTAATGTACTGATACCTTTACTTTAGAAAAAAAGTAAATGTTTTTGCATACAAATTGGAAAGTAAAAAAAATTGTGATAGAATCATTTTTGACCCTTGAATAATTATCAAAATAATATTCCCATTGCTGCAAGGAAATGCAATTACAGGTGATGTTTTTTTTTAAAAAAAAAAAAATACCGAGAAAACATACAGTCCAAAAAGAACATTACAGCATTGTGGTCTAAATAGAATAATAGTGGTCTAAATAAATAGACAGTAGAAGAATGCATATATACATGTCTATACATGAATACTTTAAGAAACATAATTTTGGAACTGGATAGATGGCTCAGTGGTTAAAAGCACTGACTTTCAAAGGCCCTGAGATCAATTTCCAGCAACCAAATGGTGGCTTACAACCATGTAATGGAATCTGATGCTCTCCCTTTTGGTTGTGTCTGAGGAGAGTGACTATGTACTCATATAAATAAAAAATACATCTTAAGAAAAGAGAGGCATAATTTCAAGTTGTATCAGTGTTCATAATTAAAATTATGTATACTTAAAATATTAGCAAATGTTTAAAGATTAAATTTTATTGTTAAATATGTATTTGCTGGTGTGTCTTTGCAAAGCTATGTGCACATGAATGCATCTCTACTGAGGTCCAGAAGACATCTGATATCCTGTAATTTTTGTTAAAGTGTTTGGAGATATTAGACATGGGTACAAGAAAATAAACTCTTGTCCTTTGGTCAAGACATATACCAAGCCATCTCTCCATCCTAGTTTTAAATACATTAAATGTGTTTTTTCTATCATATCTACAAATTGTTTTTTAAATTAATTATTTTTCTCGAGGACCAAGCACACAGTCCCTTTGCCACAGGGAACAGCAGAGATCCAGGGACACAGACCAGGTGAGTTTGCATTGTAAGTAACCAAAGCATAGAGAGGGCTAGGTGGAGCTCACAGAAAAGGAGCTCCTCCAGCCCACAGTAAGGGCTGGGCCTCTGGCAGAGGGACTCAGAATTCACACATAAACCCATACTAGCATAATAAACACACAGGCCCACAGTAAGTCATAGGCCCTTGTCAGTGGAAAACAGGGTATGCCCAAGAATGGCATTGCTTGACATTCAGCTCTACAGGCCCTCTCACACCTGGACCAGAGGGAAGCCTGGCACATAGGCCCAGAAAGAGCACACAAGACGTTCTCAGAGAGCAGAAAGTACTGTACTATCTGGAAAAGGGTCCGTTTTGGCCTGAAGAAAGTGCCAGGTGCCTGTCAGTAGTAATCAGGACCTGTGGCCAAAGGGCTGAGCTCCCAGAACAGCCTCACAAGAGCTCCCACACCTGAGTCGATCAAGATAGAGCTGAGTCACTGCTCCCCAAACCCAATGCTCGCCTACTAAAAGCCGAACACTCAGAAGCAATTTTCTTCCTGAGCTTAGAGGCCCTCAGATCCACAAGAGAGACAAGTGCCAGTAACTGACAACAAGACCACTTATAATCATAGACAACAAGATGGCAAGAGGAAAGCAAAAGAACAGAAGTAACTTGTCAACATCAGAAGCCAGCTCTCTTACCACAGCAAGAATTGCCAAACACTCCAGAAAAAAAAAAAAAAATAGACGCCTACTTGAAACCATAACTCATGATGACAATGGAAAAGCCCCTAAATAACTCCCCTAAACAAGCACAGGAGGACACACATGAAGAAATAGAAGCTTTTAAAGAGGAAACAGAAAAATCACTCAAAGAATTACAGGAAAACACAACCAAACAGATGAAAGAATTAAAAATGGAGAGAGAAACAATAAAGACACACAAAAACACACAATCCTGGAAATGAAATACCTAAAAAAGAAATCAGGATTCACAGATGCAGGCATCAATAACAGACTAGAAGAGATGGAAGAGAGAATCTTAGGGGCTGAAGACAGCATGGAAAACAAAACCAAACAGTCAGACAAGATGCAAAAACCAAAAAGCTCCTAACCCAAAATGTACAGGAGATCCAGGGCACAATGAGAAGATCAAACCTAAAGATAATAGGAATAGAATAAAGCAAGGAATATCAACCAAAAGAAACAGTAATATCTTCAAACGTAAGTAAATATCTTCAAAAAATTGCAGAAGAAAACTTTCTTTCCCATAAGACTGAAATGATCATGAATGCAAAAGAAGCCTACAGATACCCAAACAGATTGGACCAGAAAAGAAACTCTTCCTAACACATAATAATCAAAACCACAAGAGTTCAAAACAAATAGAGAATACTAAAAGCAGTAAGGGTAAAAGTACAGGTAATATATAAAGACAGACCAATCAGAATTACACCTGACTTCCCAACAGAGACTATGAAATGGAGAAGATCCTGGGTAAACATCATACAGACACTAAGAGAACAGGTATGTCAGCCCAGGTTACTATATCCAGGGAAACTTTCAATCAACATAAGTCGAGAGACCAAGATATTCCAGGACAAAACTAAATTTACACAATATGTAAACACAAACAAAGCACTACAAAGAATAATTGATGGCAAACTCAAAACAAGGAGGGAAACTATTTCTTAAAAAAGCAGGAAAATAACTAACCAAGATAACCAAAAGAAGAAAGTCACACAGACAGAATTCTACATCAACAATAAATAAACAAGAAACAGCAATCACTATTCCTTTATATCTGTTAAAATAAATGAACTCAATTCCCCAATAAAGAGATATAGACTATTAGACTAGATACATGAACAGAATCCAGCTTTCAGCTGTATAGAGAAATTCATCTCAGAGACTAAGAAAGACACTATCTGAGAGTAAACAGTTGGGATAAAACCTTCCAAGCAAATGGCCCAAGAAACAAGCTTGAGTAGCCATTCTAATATCAAATAAAGTAGATTTGCAACCAAAAGTTATCAAAAAGATAAGTAAGTACACTTTTTACTCATTACAGGGAAAATCTATGTGGATGAATTCTCAATCTTTAACATACATGATCCAAATACAAGAACACAAATATTCATAAAAGAAACCCTGTTGAAGCTCAAAATATACATAGCACCACACACAATAATAGTGGGAGACTTCAAAACTGAACTCTCATAAATGGACAAATCATGGAAGCAGGAACTTAACAGAGATACAGTGAAACTAGCAAAGGTTATGAACCAATTGGAATTAACAGACATCTACAGAACATTTCATCTTAAAACAAAACAATACACCTTCTTAACACTTCATGGCACCTTTTCAAAATTCAGTGTATAATCATCAAAAAACAATCCTCAATAGATATGAGAAGATTGAAATAATCCAATGCATCCAATCAGAACACCATGGACTAAGGCTGGTCTTTATAACAACAAAGACAACAAAAAGTACACATACACTAGGAAGCTGAATAATGCCTACTAAAGGATAACATGGCCAAAGACGAAATAAAGAATGGAATTAAGAATTTTCTAGAATTTAATGAAAATGAAAGCACAACATACCCAAACTATGGGATGCAATGAAAGCAGTACTAAGAGGAAAACTCGTAGCTCTGAGTGCCTCCTTAAAGAACCTGAAGAAAGTATACACTAGCAACTCGACAGTACACATGAAAACTCTAGAAAAAAAGAAGCAGATACACACTAGAGGAGTAGATTGCAAGAAATAATCAAACTCAGAGCAAACATTGACCAAATAGAAAGAAAAAGATCCATTCAAAGAATCAACAAAACCAAGAGCTGGTTCCTTGAGAAAATTAACAAGATTGATAAACGCTTTGACAGAGATACTAGAGGACAAAGAGAGAGAGAGAGTATCCAAATTAACAAAATCAGAAATGAATGTGTAGACATAACAACTGAAATTGAAGAAATTCAAAAAAACATCAGATCCTACTACAAAAGCCTATACTAAACAAAACTGGAATATCTTGAAGAAATGGATGTATTCCTAGACTGATACCATATAATAAAGATAAGCCATGACCAGATAAACCATTTAAATAATCCCATAACACCTAAAGAAATAGAAGCAGTCAACAAAAGCCGTCCAACCAAAAACAAGCCCAGGTCCAGATGGGTTCAGTGCAGAATTGTATCAGATATTTATTGACGACCTAGTATCAATATTCTCCAAACTATTCCATAAAATAGAGTCACAAGAAACAATACACAACTTATTATTTAAAGCCATAATAACTCCCTTTCTAAAGCATACAAAGACTCTACAAGTTAATGGAACTTCAGTCCAATCTACCTTATAAACATTGATGTAAAAATACTCATCAAAATTCTTGAAAACCAATCCAAGAACATATTAAAATAACCATTCACCATGAATAAGTAGGCTTCATCCCTAGGATGCAGAGATGGATTAATATACCATCAACATAACCTACCATACATACAAACTCAAAGGAAAAAAACCACATGGTCATCTCAGTAGATGCTGAGAAGGCATTGGACAAAATTTTACACCCCTTGATTTTGAAAGTCTTGGAAAGAGCAGGAGTCCAAGGCCCATATTTAAATATAATAAAAACAGCATACAGCAACTAATAGACAATATCAAACTTATTGGTGAGAAATTTGAAACAATCCCACTAAAATCAGGGAGTAGAAAATGATGTCCAGTCTCCTTCTACCTATTCAACATAGTACTGGAAGTCCTGGCTGGAGCAATTAGACATCAAATGAAACCAAAGGGATACAAATCAGAAAAGGAAGAGAACAAAATCTCACAATTTTCTAATGACATGGTAGTATACTGAATGACAAAAAATTCCACCAGAGAAGTTTTACAGCTGATAAACAAGTTCAGCAAAGTGGCAGGATATCAAATGAACTCAAACACATCAGTAGCTTTACTCTACTCAAAGGAATAACATAGTGAGAAAGAATTTAGGGAAAAGATACCCTTCACAACAGTCACAAAAATATGAAATACCTTGGTGTGACTCTAATTACACAAGTAAAAGACCTGTATAACAAAAACTTCAAATCTCTGAAGAAAGAAATTGAAGATTTCAGAAAATGGAAAGATCTCCCATTCTCATGGATTGGAAGGATTTACACTGTATAAATGGACATTTTACCAAAATCAATCTACAGATTCAATGCAATCCCCATCAAAATTCCAACCCAGTTCTTCATAGACTTGGAAAGAGCAATGTGCAATTTCATCTGGAATAACAAAAAAACCTAGAATGTCAAAGTCTATCCTCAACAATATGAAAACGTCTGTGGGAATCACCATCCCTGACCTCAAGCTATATTACAAAGCAATTGTGGTAAAACCACTGCATGGTACTCGTAGAGATCATCAGGTTGATCAATTGAACAGAATAGAAGATCCAGAAATGAATTCTCACACATATGGTCAACTGATTTTTGACAAAGAAGCTGAAAATATTTAATGGAAAAATGACAGCCTCTTCAACAAATGGTGTTGGTGAATTGGCACCCAGCATGCAGAAGAATGACAATAGTTCCTTTTTTCTCTCCTTTGCAAATCTCAAGTGCAAGTGGATGAAAGATCTCCACATTGAATGAGGTACATTGAAACTATTAGAAGTGAAAGTATGGAAAAACCTTAGAACACATAGGCACAGGGGAAGATTTCGTGAATAGAACATCAGTGGCTTATGATCTGAGACCAGTGACTGGAAATGGGACTTAATGAGATTACAAAGTTTCATAAGGCTAAGGACACCTTCAAGAAAACAAAATGGCAGCCAACAGATTGGGAAAAGGTTTTTACCAACCCCACATTTGATAGGGGCCTAATATCCAATGTATACAAAGTACTCAAAAAGATATACTTCAGAGAATCAAATAATTCTATTAAAATGTGGTACAGAGCTAAACAAAGAATTCTCAAATGTGGAATATCAAATCGCTGAGAAGCATCTAAGGAAGTGCTGGACATCCCTAGTCATCAGGGAAATGCAAAATCAAAACAACCCTGAGATTCCACTCACACCAGTTATAATGGGTAAGATCACAAGCTCAGATGACAGCAGATGATGGTGAGAATGAGGAGAAATAGGAATATTCTTCCACTCTTGATGGGATTGTAACTGGTACAACACTCTGCAATCAGTCTGGTGATTCCTTAGAGAATTGACATAGTACTACCTGAAGACCCAGTTATTCTACTTCTGGGCATAAACCCCAAAGATGCTCCAACATACAAAATGGACACATGCTCCACCATGGTT